>NC_042495.1:100595060-100620462 GCF_005508785.2 Acyrthosiphon pisum | reverse complement strand
ACCAAGTATTGATCGACAATGGTGATAGAGCACTTGTTGGAACGGCTCCTTGGAATGTTGGAATATATCAGTTAAATAAAATAAATTATAATTATGATATGATATGTGGAGGATCAATTATTTCTCCAAATTTAGTCATTTCTGGTAAAACCTTTGTACAATGTATTTAAAAATGAATGGAAACTAAATAAATATAATTTTCAGCGGCTCATTGTTTTTGGCAAAAAGCTGTGTTATCTAAGAATATATCAGTAACGGATGGTCTATACAAAATTGCTGTTGGAAAATATGATAGAAATATTACAATAATTGACAATGAATTTACTCAAATAATAAATGTAAGTTATTAATAATTCAAATGTTTAAAAATAATTGGTATGATATGATATAAATTAAAACAATTTTACAGGTGGAAATGATTCACCTGAAAGAAGGTTATTATGGACGTACTGGGTTCCATGCTGAAGATATAGCTATCATAGTGTTACAAAACAAAGTTTCTTTTAGTAATGGTGTTTCACCTGTTTGTATCGATTGGAACGGTAAATACAATGTAGTCAATGGAAATCAAGGAAAGGTTTGTTTGTAATATTATTTTAAAAAATAAAATCGTGATTTAATTAAAGTTAATTACTGTATCTATCTATCGATAATTTTCAATTTGTATGTAAGAGCAAAGACCATAGGATTATATTCTAAAGTATATGTATAAAATGTATTATTGGCATATTACATTACATAACTAAAAGTTATGTTTGAGTGGATACCGCTCTGCTGTAGGTAAAAAGTGAGTTACTGCAATGGGTGATGTGAAATAAATTTAGTCATATAATATTGTTGTATTTGAAAAACAATTCTAGGCGGAAACAGTCTATGAGTCAGCATATTTTATAACTATACTATTGAATTACAACAAAAATCTAAGATCTAGAAATCTGGAGATTTTGTCTTTTTCTAATTTCATCAACTTTTACTATCTCAATTATGGTATAAAATAATTATTTTGTTTTTAAATAACATTATTTTCTTTTATTTATCAATATATTATACTCTTTCGAGCTTACAGTAAAATTGGTTTATTTAGGGGTAACATACGTCATACAGGGGTAGGTATTACATTGGACCGTCACAATGAAGGTACTCTCACCCAGGCTATTTTTATATATATATATATATATATATATCTTTATATCTATACATTTCGTGGCGGAACGATATACCGTATTCCGACAACGTTTTTCCCGGAGCGTGCGCGACATCGCGTGTCGTGTATACGCGACACGTATTATCATAGTTGAATGTTATATTTGTTTATCTTTTTTTGATTTGAGAGGATTTAGTGGCTGAATAGGAAGTAATTCTAACTATTCTTGTTCGTCAACAGAAAAATCTGAATGAAAATAATAGACATAATAATAATGTAAAGTAAATAATGATTATAATAATAATAATAATAATTTGAGAAAAATAATATTTCAGAATAAAAGGAAATGTTATTATCTTTTCCTGGCTAAGAAATTTCGTAGACTCGGCTTATTGTACAGTTTATGCAAGTTTACGTTTGATCTTCTTTTATAACTTCCTAAGTCATTATTATACACTGGTCCATATACTTTCTTGAGTATTTTCCTCTCGAAACTCTGTTGTCTTTCTTCATCTCCTTGAGCACTATACCATGTATCGCATGCGTACGTTACTATGGGTTTCAAGTACGTTCAGTATTGGCGTTCCTTTGTATGTCTGGGCAGAATCTTGGAGGAAAACATTTCTTTCATTGTGAAGTAACATCTGTTTGACGCATTCAGTCTCATCCTAATTTTATTGTGCATATTGTTCTTTTCGTTTATGTTAACCCCCAAGTACTTGAAGTCCTCTATGTGCGCGAAAATAAGTCCTTCGATGGATAGATTATCCTTTACAGTTGTATTCCTAATCATCACCATATATTTTGTCTTGTTTTCGTTTATTACTAGTTCAATAGTCCCATATTGCAGCTAGATTTTATTAGCTTTCTTACACTCTCATCAATGTGTATTTTCCAAGTAAAATAATATTATTTGCATAGGAAAGCAAGGTATAGCCTATTATTTCCATTTCTTTGAGGTCTGATATATATCTCACCACTTTTTCCAGAGCTAACATGGCTAACTAGCACTGGGGACATTGCATTACCATGTCTCAAGTAATTCTTGAAATTATTCATCAAATATTGATGATGATTCTCCTGAGAAACATACTCTACAACAGGATTATTCGTTACGCACCTGGATTAGTTTACTAATTTATTGGGTATGCCAAATTTTAGGTTGTCCACAGTTGTTCACAATTGATGCTGTCGCATGCCTGTTTGAAGTCCACAAACTGCATATGAAGGTCCTTAATATACTCGTAATACTTTTCCATAAGTTTTCATAGTGTATGAATGTGATTTGTCGTGGAATTTCCTTTTTTATAGCCACACTGGTACTCTCCAACAATGTCTACTGCGTATATTTCAAGTCTCTTCAAGATGGCTATTGATAACACTTTGTATGTGATGTCCAATAACAAGATTCTACGATAATTTGTTACCTTCTTTATATCTCCTTTTTTGTGGATTGGATATATAATTCCTAGATAAAATCTTTAGGCATACATCCTTTGTTCCATATATCTTTTACTAGTAGATATATTTCGGTCGCAAGATCTTTTCCAGCCAGTTTAAGTAGTTCTGTATTAATTTCATCCTCTCTAGGGTTTCTAAAGTATTTAAAAGCTTAATGATAGTCTATTTCTTCCAACTTTTGTTCGGTCAATTCTGGTTCTGCTTTTTGGTAAGACATTCTATCATATTTTACCATGTTTCCAATGGTACTATTGTTATTTAACAACTCGTCAAAATGTTTACGGAATTGTTCGACTATTTTTGTTGGATCCGTCAGCAGGTCACCATTGTCATTTTTTATGATAGAAGTTTGAGATTTATTATATTTTCCTACTGCATTTTTTAAAAATTGTCTTGTGTTGTTATAATCTTCTTCAAGACATTCCAACATTTCTTTATCAGCCCGTCTTTTTTCCCTTCTATTCGTATTGCTTACTATTGTTTTCCTGAGAATATATTCCTCCGTGGATTCTGGGGTAATATTTGTAACATTTTTTTCCTCGCCTCATTGTGCTTCATTACTGCCTTTTGACATACATCAATAAACCAACGTTTATTTTTCATACCTGTATAATTTGTTCTTACGTCCTTCAATTGTACCTTTTATGTTATTCCATCTCGTTTCCTGACTGTCATCTGTGTCATATGGTTGATTATTCACTTCTCTGACCTTCTCAGATATGATGCTTCTATATTTATTTATTTCTATTGGGTCTTTAATTTTTTTCCATATTTAGAAAATTTAGCTTATTTTTGTTTTTTCTCACCATCCAGTCGATTGACAACTTTCTCGTTAAGGTAGCCACTTCTATGTAGTGGTCCATGTCACCGTCTGCCCCTCTGAAACTACGAATGTTCTTAATCCATGATCGGTATTCTTTATCGATCGCTAGGTGATACTTATGTCTCTAGATGCAGCAAAGTTTACAATCTTGTTCCGTTATCAATTGATATGCTGTGCAAGCTTTATCTACCAATATATAGTCTTCTTCTTGCTATAATTTTGCGTTCAGATCACCAATTACAACTTTTACACTGTGTCTAGGAAGTGTATCGTATACTCGCTTGAGGGTTTCATAGAATACATTCTTAACTTCTTCCTCTTTTTCCTCCGTTGGTGCGTGGCAGTTGATTATTATTAGATCATTGTTTGTCATTGACAACCGTATGAAGCATAGTCGTTCATTTATCACTTTGAACCTGATGACCTTTGGTAGTAATGACTCATTGATCAGGAACCCCACACCTAATTCGTGTCTGGTCCTCATGCCTCCACTGTAAAATATGGTCGTATCACTTGACCTTGCGCTACTATTTCCCGGTGTTGGGACCAAAGAGGATATTAGTAAATGAATTCCGTTCTTTGGTATAAATAATTTTTATTGTTATTTTATTGAATAAACGCAGAATACATGTGTAATAATTTTTTTTTAAATTTATTTATAGCTATTAGTCGGGGACTATGATAGCTCAACAATTATACAATTTATATATTTAAATAATACAATGAATATTTTACATAATTAAAAACATAATAATATAGAATTTTAATTTTTGAAAGGTTACACATACGCAACAATACAAGAGATAAGATGCAATTAAGTTAATTAAGATATAAATTATTTAGACTATATGGAATATATATTGTTATTATCATTATGTTATATAGAGAAATGAATACGGAAATAACTATGGAGATAAGGTAGCTTTGGGGATTAATGTGTTAAGTACTAAGGAGAGGAGATTAATTAGTGGACTGATTAGAGAGTTGAGGTTAGTGATAAAGTTAGATAATATGACGGAAAAATTACCTGTGAAAAAATCATGAGAGGGGGTGGCTTCAGCGTAGGATTTCGGTCTGGAATGAGGGTTTAGCTCCGGAACTTTGGTTGAAGGTGCTTTCGAGGGTCTTATGTTTTTTATTTGAGCTCTTTTGGAAATTGGACAGCCCCTGAAGTTGGCGGTGTGGTTCCCGGAGCAAAGTGCACACTTGGCTGGGCTAGCACAATCCTTTGTGCAGTCCTCGGAGCGATGGTCTTCACCGCATTTGACACATTTTGATTCGTGGTGACAGTAGTTATCAGTATGACCAAAAGGCTTGACAATTGTAGCACTGTGGTGGACCACGACGGGACCGATGTGGTTTCTCGATTATGACTTTGGTGTTGAGTAGCGAAGTAATTTTAAATATATCATTGTTGTTATTCTGACGGTTTAGATCGACAAAAAATAATGGGAGACCGCATTTATTTTTATTTTTGACGTTAAAAACTTGTTTTACAGAATTTCCTTCTTCCGACAAGGAGGTGGAAATGTTCGTACACAAAGTGGAATGGTGGAGGTTTCTTATTGCGACCCTGAATGAGCGATTAACGCGAGCTTGAAAAGTATGAAACCTACCATCAATTTCTTTGAGAGGGGTTAAAATAATGTTGTAGTTGAGTACGCCACTGGGATATACGATCAGAAATGATTTGGTGGACTTACAGGTAAATGCATCAGATCCGGTCAACCTTGTTAGCTCATTTGTGAAGGCGGAGAAATTTGAGATGTTGGAGATGTAAATCGGAGGAGCCGGAGGCGTGACGTCTTGTTTATCGAGCGTCGACTGCTCGATCTTTTGTTTTGCAGGACCCAGTTTTTCATTGTGAGCTGTCGCACTGTTAGTGGGAGTGTTAAATACGTTGTCAGTGGAATCATTGGAGCACAAGGCAGCATAACGATTGGGAGTAACGAATATTTTTGAATTTTGATGGTCAACTTTTGGCGAAGTTGACGAACTAGAAAGATTGCGTTGTTAGACTTAGATATATGGGAAGGATTGCCACCGGTTTCGTGGACTTTGTTTGCCATATTAACGAGATGTGTAATAATTATTAAAGCAATACGTAAGTGCCTAAAGGTGTGTATCGCCCGATAGCTATGACGCTACTAACTTAGTGTCCACGCACGGTGTGACAAAGTCATCCGATCGATGTTATCTAAATTATCGATCTATCTGCTGTAGTGATAATTTTATTAAATTGTCTTGGCTCCAACACACCGCCCCACATTTTACACTTGCGTAAAATTTCAGCAAACTAACGTACTGACCTTGTATACATTAATAAATTAGTTTTATAAAAAAAAAATAATTCAATAGTTGCGGATCGCTTATTAATAAATTATAGTGGACAAATATACCTATTTATAAAGAAATAATATATAACCAAAATTACGTAAATATAAGCTACATAAACATCAAGTGGCAAGGGACACAAATTTCTAACTGCTTGTTTGGATTGACCCCTTTCCGTTCACACAGTGACCACGCGAATGACATTATCCTGACCGTGGTGTAATTCGATAATTCGACCCAGTCGAAAAAGACTTAGTATTATAATATTATGTTTATTGTTCATGTTATAATTTCACATTATGTACTCAATAGTTTTATACTTTTACAGATTGTTGGTTGGGGAAAAACGGAAAAAGGCATTTCAAGTCCTATTTTATTAGAAGCAAATTTACCATACATCGACCATATTTCTTGCCGGAAAATGTTCACAAACGGATTTGAACCATTTGTGACTGTTGATAAATTTTGTGCTGGTTCTGCATCCGGTAATAAAATATTTAAACATTAATACTATTGAAATCATTGATTTTTATATTACGCTTAACTATAGGAGGTACGAGTTTGTGACCGCATACGATTATCGTTTTAGTTTTTGTGTTACCCTTTGAGTCACACTTTAATTTTTTTGTTCAATTCAAATTTGTTTTATTAAAATATCAAAATATAACATTATTATAATATTACAAAAAAATTAAAAAATAATTTATCAAAAACTTTTTTAAAAAACTGGTAGTTTTACCATAGAATTACTATGAAGTAACAAATAACAGATTATTATGTATGAAAAGATATAAAACAGTTTGTCATTTGTTAAACACAAACCAAATTTGCAGGACATACATTCCCGTTTGGTTCTGTGGGGCTTATCTTTGGTACCGGAATTGTTGCATCTTCTTTAAGAACAAGATGCGTATTATCCAATAACAGTCATATGATTTATTTAGGTATTATGAATAAAATATTTTTAGTTTCAGGACAAGGAGTAGATCAGGGAGATAGCGGTAGTGGCTTATGCTTTTTCCACTCCGATTCTTATTATTTAACTGGAGTAGTGAGTAACAAGGATCCAAGTATAAATAATTCAATCGCAGTTTTTACAGATGTTATGTACCACATTCAATGGATTCGAGATCTGTATAACCAACATAACTAAGTCCAATATAATTATGGTAATGTTAATAAAATAATTTATTCCAATTGTAATTCAAATCAATATTTTTATAAATAGATTTTCACTTTTGTGTACACATTTTTAAGAGGTTATATTATATAAATATTCATTTAAACTAAACATAATATATAAAATGAATGTCGTAATACATAGGTAGTATCTAAGCATTATAATAATTAATATATTATATTATATTAGTCACGTCATATTAAATTCCAAAAGTTTTTAGCATATAACAATTTTGTATTTTACATTTATTGTTTTATAATTATTATTTTGTACTTTGTATTTGAAATAACTAATCTTATAAAATAACTAAATCTTATTACTTTTTATCAACTTTAGCTTTTATTTATGATAAATACTAGGCATTACTTCAAAACTAACATAAAAAAAAATATATATAGGTATATAATGTAACATAAATAATATGTTTTCAGACTATAAATAGAGATATTTTTATTTTTTAACCGATTTTGCGTAATGCTTTGTTTATAATCGTAGAAACGAATAAAATGTAAAATTACCTGATCCCCACTTAGTATACATATATTGCAATTTACGGTTACTTATTAGGTAATATATATTTTAATTTATGATTCATTAGTTCGTAAAACACATAAGTTTTATGAAAACCAAATTCATAAAGGCAAGGCAAACGATTTATCTTCAATTCAGTATTTATTCAACCTTAAAACACACTACAACTACTAGAAGACCTGAAAACCCGAAGACTATCGACTGCCAGCTCCAACAGCAACTGAGACCAGTATGACGAATTTGATCATTCAAGCGATCCGACGAAACAGCAGTAACGACCTTAGCACCAGCGCTAATTCGGAGGTCTCCAGAAACAGCCAACCAAAGACCATGGTACAGCACGACTACGAGCTACTCGACCAGTACGACTGGTCACATGTAAGAGTTGTGCTGAGTCAGCTGTCAAGAGATGTGCGGCCTGGACACCATCACTACACGATAGTCTGCCGCTCAACCACTAGTCGGAGCACCTTGTGGCTAGTATAGAGCGGCCTAAAATAAGTCCGCCTGCCGGGTTTCCCATCGGCATACCCAGGGCTCATTTGAGTGCCACCTGACCATAGATCGCCGTTAACGACAGCGACGACAACGGGAACACCAGCCGACGACGCGAAGCCGGCTGAAGTACCAGCGGCCCAGGATGACGACACCCCGAGCCGCGTTCTGAAGGTTAGGTTAGGTTAGGTTTTTTCAAATATATTTCCAAGCTTGTGATGGTAATATACAAGTGATTTCGTCATTATTTTACAAAGTACCTATATAGAATAATACATGAAAAGTATCAGTAATAAGCATCCATGTTGTATATAACTGTATAAGTAATACATTTCTATTATTTTGTATAAAATAATTACTGGGTTATGTGTATAAGATATGTATTAAAAGTAATTAAAATATATATGGTTTTCTATACGAAATCATTAAGTGAAAAATTATCACCGCTTGATGTAGGTACATTTTATTTTATTTTTGCTAATATGCGGTGATAAAGATAACTATATAATAATATGCTTTTTATTATTGAACCAATGGAATTTAAATATTATATTGTTTCATCTTTGAAATAAATGCGACTTTTCATGTTATGCTTTCAGGAATATGACATTCTAAACTTTTAAGCTGTATTAGAATTGTGTAATTGTGTGATTGTGTAAAGTCTTTAATGTAAATGGTTTTACTTACTGCAAATGAAGCAATCAAAAACTTAATATAATATCAACTATTATATTATAGTGCAACGATATGTGTATCGGTCGTTGAGACTTGTAATAATGACTCGTTATAATGGTGGCATGCGTTTAGATAAATTTAATAGCTAAACTGTATATATTATACTTTTGATGGTAATTAGGCAGGGGTATGGTATTTTTTTAAATGTTACATGATTTCAACGAAATTATGATATTTTTATTTATTTCAGCAAGATTTCTGTATTTACACACTAACAGCTATGTTTTTATCAAAATTAGTATATTTTAACGTATATTCACATTGATGAGTATATTTTTAGGTTTCAGCATAAATTCTACCTACGTATTTAACGAAAATATGAGTAAATTATATATGAATAGGTACTATATTGCATTTAATTGCTGTATATTGGATAGCGTTGTATCAGTATGCATGGCGACGTTGTGATATATTTTATGTATCTACTCTAAATATATAATAATTAATGTATGTTTAAGAATTTAGGTATTAAATAAATTGTATATCGAAAATATTTGATGTAAATTATTATTTGAAATAATCGATCCAGTCCATATGTATGCATGAATGCTGTTTAAGTAAATATATATCGTTAAGGATCAATTTTTTAGCTCTTATATGTTTGTTCCACGTTAACTTTTGGTCAAGGATTAATCCTAAATATTTAACATCATTGAGTGGTGGGATATGTATATGTTATTAATTTAAACATTTGGGCATTGACCGTGTCTAAGGGTAAAAGTATGAACCGACTTGCTGTGATTTACTTTTTCATGCCATTTTTCATACCATTCAGATTGTAGATTTAAATGAGACTGTAAATTAGTAGAGGCTTGGATCGTTATGAATTGAAAAAAATACTTTATCATCTGCACAGTCGGCAACAGAGGTGTTAGGAGTTGTTGGCTGATCAGAGGCATATATGTTTAAGAGTAAGGGGGAGAGGATTGCTCCTTGAGGTACACCGGCGAAAATTGGGGCTATATTAGAGCCGAGACGTATTTGGAAATGGCGATTTGAAAGGTAAGATCTAATTAAGAGAAAGAGCGGTGGGGGTAAAAAATTGCAAAGTTTGAACAGAAGGCCCTCGTGCCATACTCGGTCGAAGGCCTGGGATATGTTTAAGAAGACAGCTGTGCAATAGCATTTTTTTACGAGAGATGTGCTTATAGCATCAACCACTCTATGGACTTGGTGTATCGTGCTATGTTTAGCTCTAAAGCCAAATTGTGCAGGAGGAAGTATATTGTTTTCAAGTATATGAGGAGACAATCGTTTAAGAATTAGCCTTTCACAGATTTTTTAAAGGTATGGTAAGAGACTAATAGGTCTATACGAGTTCAGGATATCTGGAGGTTTTTCTGGTTTGGCAAACATGACTATTTGTGAACATTTCCAGCTTAGTGGGAAATAATAACAGTTAGAATGATTTATTTTTTCTCTTAAATACCTATAATCCATGTATATAAGCTATGATTTTAGTCTAATGTAATCTCATACAATATTTCAATGTATGTATGATTGATTAAAAATATAAGTATCTGTAATATTTTTCAGGATAGGTTAGCCTAATAGTATTGGGTATATAAAGATACAAGAATAAAAATGTATGTATGTTCCCACCTATATGCTCATTGTAGCATGATACTGTATAGAAAATAATTATAATAATATGAAAATTTAAAAATGTTTAATTGATAAAAATGTTACGATAGTACTACATATGTAACGTTTATTATTGTGTATTTCGAGATTTTGGTAATAAACCGCATAAAGTGTCTACTGAAATGAGAGATATTGTTAATATTTCTTAACTTTCCGATATTACAACTTAGGTATACAAGGATATATGCCGGAAGTGATATGCCTGTGTGTATACGCATGGTAAAATAAAAATATTATACAAGTGATATGACTGTTGTAAGTATGCGCTGATAAAATATAATAATTGTCAGTCACTTGAGTGATAAGTTGCTGTATGTGTATACTGTATACGCGTACCTATACGTTTTCTCATACGTAAGCGTGAAACAATACGTTTTGCTCGAGTCGGGTGGGTTTCGTTGGTGGTGACGGTGTCTGGTAACGCATGTGTTTTTCCCATGCACATGCATCAATTAGAATATATATATTATATAATATGTTGGTAGTGATATGCAGGTTTTTGTATTATTTAATAGCATCAGCTGGTAGTGAGTTATGATTTATGAAGACTAAAATCATATTACGTTTCATAAAAATACTTACGCATCAAGTGTTGTTCATAGTATTTTACTTGATTGGTATGATTGTATGATTTGGTAGGAAACACTACTATAAAATAAGAAAATAATACGGAACAGCGTATACATTTGAACTGGTTTAAAAATTCGTAAGATTTGGGTCGGAAAAGGGGTATTTATTTTATTTTTAATGATTGATTTTAGTTGTCTATGTATAATTTTTTAAGTGAAAATGTTTATATTTAACCCATAATAAATAAGAAGGGTTTATCATTGCAGACTTGAATACAAATATTTACAGTGATCTACGTTTATAAATGACGTCTGTTTCTACAAACAAATTAGGTACCTACCTTATGCAATGTTTGTATATGTATATTATCCAGAAATTCTAAGAAATAATATCGTACAATGTTAATGTTATATGCTTATATCATAGAATTATGTCTATCTATCTTGCCGGTCTGAAATCTATTTCATTATTCTGTGTGACGCGGTCCCGCGCAATAGCTGTTTGAATTCAATAAGCCTTTGCGCGGAAGCCGCGCCGTGGCTCTTAAACAAACCGCCAATCGACGACACTCGCGCCAGGAACCGACGGCCGGCCGCAACATATGGTTATATGGTGTAATATCTAATATAACATACTATGCAACTCTATACTTACTTAAAGGTGAATATTTTGGATATAATAATGCCTCAATATATAATATAAGGCGAGTTTAGGTAATTATAATAGAGACTAGTGGATATGGTAAAAATGAAAAGTAAGGATGTACCTATAATAGGTAAACACATTTGTGTTTAATTCAAATATAATAAAATAAATGTTGTATTATTCCTAACATGAAATGTACTGTATCGACGGTGAAATCGAAATATGATAGTTTTATTTTTGCATTTAGTGATCAAACTAACTAAAGACGACGTCTAATACCCTCAGAGTCGATATCATGTACTCTCCTTAGTCAGTATACCTACTAGTTACATAAATGCATAATATTGTGTGTCATAAATATATAATTTTGTGTATGTTGTCGGGTAATCCTCTGAGCTGAATAAATATAGGTAGATCTACCTATTTTAATTGAGATATTTTCCTATATGTGTGTTTAAGCTTAGGTACTATGGTTTCATCTGATGGACAGGGCCATATTTATACAAGGACAAATGGGAAATTTGCACTGGGCCCACTCAAATGAGGGGCCCACCGAATTCAGGCAAACAAAATATTAATTGTATACAGTAGAACTTCGATTAACCGTCACTCGATTAACCATCACTCTCTGTTATCCGTCATCGGTCACCGCCGAAAAAAAAAATAATTATCTTCAAAATAATCAAAAAAACAAACTAAAATGACAGATTTTTTTTTATAATATGTGTGGTATGTATGTTTATAATTTGTTACAATGTAAGTATTTTTTTTTTTTTTAAGTACACACGTAAAATATGATAAATATATAATATAAATATAAAATATAATACATGTGTGTATGTATATGTATTTACACGTTTTTTTTTGCAAAATTTCCGTTAACCGTCTATTCGATTAACCGTCAAAGCCCCGGTACCGACAGTGACGGTTAATCGAAGTTCTACTGTACCTTTTTATCATACTTTTGAAAAACAAATTAGATTTGGATTTTAATTGGATATTTTGGTGGGTTATAAAGTATATTGAATTTTCCCTGGAAACTACTACTTTGCCGACAACAAAATCTATTTGCCGTTATTATCGTAATATCGTCGTATTTTTACTATTGACGTTATTGTCTTGCGTTGTTACGTGATATACGTCAGTCGTATTTCGTAATTTGTTTATTATTTTTAATAATTTAAAATGTAAAAAAAAAACTTAAACGGTTCAATGAATCAGCGGCGCAACCAGGGAGGGAGGGGTTAGGGGTTTTACAAAGTTACTTTCTAATTTGACTTGTTAGTTTTGATATATATATTAACTTTGTAACTTAGCTAGTTGAATTTAATGTGTAAAATAGTCTAATCTACTTGTTAGAAAAAAAACTAACTAGTTATTAGCAGTATTTTTTTTTCATTCCAAAATGAATATTTTAATTTTAATTAATATTTTAAGATGTCAAACGTATGACAGTACTGTAATATATTTTTTTATTTTGTTTCACCTTTTATGTTCTAATAACTGATAAGTGATATACCAATTAACTGAAATTATTACGTACCTACTTCGAACATTTTGATCAAATTACTCAGTTTTAATCAATAATTTAAGTTAGATAACTTATTATTTACATTTCAAGAAAAAGGTTTTTTAATCTATAAAAAAACTAACTTCTAACGTTTACTCTAACTTAAGTTACTATTTTCACCAAACTAACTTCTAGCTAACTAAGTTAGAAATTCGGACAGTTTCAGAAACTAACTTATATTCAAACTTAGTTAGTTTTTTTTATTAAAGTAACTTAACTTCAACTAGTTGAAAAAAATGGCTGTCTTGACAAGCTTTGTGTAATAATGTAACATTGTACCACACCCCCCCCCCCCCCCAGAAATTTTATTTTAGTTGCGCCACTGCAATTAATAGAAAATTAAATGATAGACGAGATGAAGAAACAAAAAAATTACACGGTAGCTTAGATAAATTTACGTTTAGAATAAGTTTATCTACTATAGGTATATAGCACACAATCGAAATGTTTGTAAAAGCTGATTAGCTGAAATCAAATTTGACTTAAAACATTAAACTTAAAAACTTTTACTTTAATATGTAAGTATAATAATCAAAAATACTAATTTAAAAAAAAAAAATACGTTTGCTTTTTAATTTGTATACTTACTTGAATATTAATTATAGATGCATTGAAAGTGTAAAGTGTTCTTGTATATTAAATAATACAATTTTATTCTATGATCTAACTACTCATGTATATGCAACTAATTAAAAAATACAATATGCATAGGTACATTTTATTTTAGCATTGAAGAAAGTATAGATATGGACAATTTTCGGGCCCAAAATTGAAAATTGTACTGGGCCCATAAATTGGTAAATTAGGCCCTGCTAATGGAATTTAATTATTGAAATGATTATTAGGCATAGCGGCGGCGGCAGGTATCTCGCGCACGTATGCAATCGGTGGTGGGCTCAGCCGCGCCACCCGGGATCAGCCCAAAGGTGGTCAGGGATATCAGCAAGCCAGCAGGATCAGGTTTTAGAACTGTCTTTTTTATCCTACTCATATCTGAAACAAACAAATTCTAATTGGGTTTCCGCCAATGACACAACGATTGCTGAGAAAAGGTGGCCGAATAACAGAAAATATGTATATATTATCATTCTACGAAAAATATAACAATATTTTAAAGTAAGAACAATCTACAAAAACTATACACCAACCAAAAATCATATGTACATAAATTACATAAAATATTAACTGTCTGATTAACATTGAAAAAGGAACGTGTAAACCACCAACTAATTAACTACATAACATTATTATTTTTATTATGTACGAGTTGCCAGTCTCAAGCCAGAATAAAAGTGTGACGGTTCTTACCTTATAATAATAGTTTTCTTTATTTTATATAAATAAGTAGAGATCCAGATTTTATTATTATTCCTTCAAAAGTATTTATTATTAAAAATTAATCATTGATCGCATTTGTATATTTTATTTTTTGTCAATCCTTCATAATATTATACCTACCAATGATTTAAATACTTTAATACGATTTGTTGTACCTATTACCAAATGTGTAACATTATATTTTATAATATTTAAATACAATAAACAATTTTCTAACACTGAATTTTGATAATACACTGTTGGCAATTTATCTTAATACATTTCCAATTAGTATACAATTAATAATTATATTCAATTTAAATCTATTTATTCATAAATCATAATACTCTGTATACATTATGCATATCATTATACATCTTAATGATACTAAAAAACTAAATAATACATTTTATATACACACATAAAAATATTAATACATTTAAGATAAATACTATCAAAAAACTACTTATGTTGTGCTTATAATTTTTTAACAAATTAAATTTTTTTCTGGTCTGGTGGCACTGCTGGGAGCCTTCCTATTATTATTAATGTTATTTTATGTCACCACACTTACTTATTATACCTTGTCTGTTGTATAGATTGTCAATATACTATTTAAAATAAAAAAAAAATACAAATTAAATTGATGTTTTTTTTTTTTTACTGATATTCAAAATAATTAAACAATTAATAGTTTGTAAGCATTTGAACCTTTTAATGGCCTTAATTTGGTTTAACAGTACAAAATGTTTATTTATTCATATTGTTAATGTTTTATAATTTTAAATCTTAGAAGAAGTCTTCATTACTCAGTGTATCTTGTGATACAAGACATTCACAAGTTTCTGTATTTAGGTACTGAACTTTTAATTAAACTGATGTATCGATCCACTTAATCAATTTATTTGAAATAGCTCCACAGTAAAGTAAAACCAATTTGAGAGGTTAAAATTTGGACTAAAATTCACATAGTATAACATCAGCAGGAATAATTCAGGACAAATTATTTGTTATACTTGCATATTTTCCATCAATGACATAATATTGCCATTTACTGTACCTAAATATAATACATAATAACATAAGTATAAAATAATTTAATATATCAATAATCTTAAATAAGAGACAAGAGTTATAGCACTTCTAAAACTTACCTACAATTTATGTTGTTGCGTGCACCCGGCTTACAGGAGACGGTGACAGGATGGGATGATGATAGTAGCGTCAAAATTATCAACAATTTGTGGTTGATGTATTATTTATTTAAAATTGTAAAAAATAATAAACAAGTTGAATTTAAACACTATTAGATTATTCCAATTAACGAAGAAAAACCAGTGTCTTAGAAAATAAGTGATTGCTCGAATATTCTCTAAGTTCCGTAATACTTCGTCAACGAAAATAATCTAAGTCGTAATACAAAAATATGATAATCAATAATGAAGAGGTACAGGGGTGTGTACGTACGGTTGGTGAAATACTGGTCACTCCCAGGGCTCCTATATAGTCCTATCCCCTCTCTTACCAGATCCCTGGCGGACTACGTTTCGACTTGGTTCTCACAGTCCAGGAGACCTTCTACAAGACGTGCCTTTGGTCGGTGCGGGGTGTCGTAAAATGACCAAGTATACCCGCAGTCGTCTTGTCATAGTGCCAATATCTGATTCGTAGAATCTACTGCGCTCCGAGGAGGTCTCACAGATATCTTAACGGTTCGGGTTTGTCATCTGGCCGTTGGCAGACGCCGAGACTGTTGCTAACGTTTATAGTATTGCTCCCCCAAGGTTTTATGTACAGCGGTGACATCACCTAACTATTTACGTGTTACCATAGGATATTCGATGCTGTGTAGTACGACTATGTGTAGGGGCGGAGTAGAGGGGTCCGTACGTAGCAATGTTTAGTGAAAGTATTTAAAAATAATCCAGGATTTGATTCGTCTTGTACATTATGTGTATGTAATTACGCATTTACATACAAAAAACAACACAACACATAATAAGGCAAATTAAATAAAAATATAATCATTAATATATCTATAGATGTAACCGTAAGCTTGGTAAATTTATAGGTAAATATTTTTTTACTATTAAAGTTAGCAGGAGAGTATGTGACATCTATAATTAAACATCATAACAAGACAAATATTCACAAGTCATAACCACTGATATAATATTATAATATACAGTATTACAGTTGATATAAAATTATGTAATACGTCCGGACGTTTAACTCTCCCACAACTACTGATAGTGTATTATATTAATATACTATCAAATATTATAAGTTATCACTATTAATTACCATCACATTAGTACATTATAATTATAAATTAATAGATTTGATTTTGTCAACATTGTGGTTTATCGTCTACGACAATAATATGGTTATCGTTTATGATAGTATCACGGTTTGTTGTTGATGTATAAAGCATTATGAGTACCTAATGGATATTGTGATATGATTAATTTCAAATTTATTATAAACCTATAGATTAATTTTTTTTTAAATATTTATGTTCTTTTACCTAGACTGACATACCATCTCCACTCAGAATCGTTTTTCTTATACAATGATATTATATCATTGAATTCAAAATTAATACCATCCATTATACAGTGACCCCATTGTAACCTACTAGGTATACAGCAGAGCGACATCCACTTACCCACCTTTTTTTAGCTTAAAATTACTTATATTATTTGTATTGTAAAGTAAATACATATTGAAATAATATTAAAATTGATATTATAATCCGTATATTAATTTTATGAGCGTTCCGGTTCGTAACATTTTCCATTCGTCAAATCATCTGTACCAAAGTACGTCTCATAACTCTTACTACATAAAGATCTTAAAATCGAAACAGTTTCTACAACAGCTGAAAATGATTTTATCGGTTTGGGTTTAGGTTTCGGTTCTGGTTTCGGTTTTCGAAAATATCGAATTTCGGTTTCGGTTTCGGTTTTGGTTAATACCGGTTTTAACCCTTATTATTTGACTTTTTTTTTTATCAATAAAGTACTATATAAAAAAATGAACATAATATTAATAACCACTTTTTAGTGATAGATATTTGTAATTAAGTGTAAATATTTCAGAATTTAGGTAATATTATAAAAAAATGAATTATTATAAAATAATAAATTAAAATAAATAAATACATTTTAATATTTAAAATAAATAAAAAAATTATTATTAAAAAAACAAATAAGAATGAATTTTTAACACACTTGGGTGACCCATGTTCCAGTTTGATATAATAATTTATAACTTATATATAAAAATATAAATTTAAACAATATATACCACGCTAATGAAGACGGAAGAACAGTTTAGTAGAATTGTCGTACAGAGCATAGGTAATACAGAGAAAAGATTTAACGATACCCGCATTAGGTTTAGGTATTTAATATTATCAATGCAGGCATATTAGTAAGGTAACAATTATAATTTATAATTTATATGACAACTTACTCTGAATTCTGAATCACTTACTATAATTATTTATTATTACTAATAATTAGTTATTACCAACTTACACCATATATAAAATATCTATTGGATTTTGGAACCGAAAAAAACCGTAAAAACCTCTACATCAAAATATAGGTTTCGGTTTCGGTTTCGGTTCCTAAAAAAATGTATTTAAGGGTTCCGGTCCGGTTCCCAATATTCAAAGGGTTCTGGTTCCAAAACCGGTTCTTTTCGGTACGGTTCCAGTCCCTGCTCCAAGTTCTGTTCATATATACAAAAAATTTTTTTTACACAAACCTCACGAACATACCACGCTTCTACGTAATTGTACTGCTACTGCTCACGGGCGAACTGGTATATAATTATTTCTAAACATTTTAATTTAAACATAAATTGTTGTTGTGTATAATGTATGTGTTTAAAAAACCTAAGTATCTACATCATCAATTTTCGTTGTATATTCGATCGTCGTATTTTCGTATAATGTACGTAGTTTGTCCTTCGATCAATAATGTGATCGAAAATCGCTGGTAGGAGGAACGTAATAATATAAATATTGATTGTAAGCATACCAGCGTCACGATATTTAGTAAGTAGTATAGATTTTATATGGCCCGATTATTATTGTCTACTGTTTAGCGTATTATTATTATAAAGTTGTATTAGTACAGATATTGTCAGTGTTTAACATGGTTATATTATATTTTCACAGTATATTTTGCTATACCTATATGTTAGAAAAAGTATAGTAAAATATTGTTTAGTGTAATAGTGTATTACTGTTTAAATTTTTAAATATATTTGCTTTTTGTCTCAGCTCACCAATGGCAATGAAAATGACGTATTCCTGGATAATATATTCATGTTTAGTATTCGGTAAGTAATACCAGTGTCAACAATAAGTGTATTAATAAATAGAAAATCATGTTCATTCAATGCATGAAAAATCATTATTTCAGGATCCGGCATTTTGTATGGCAGAAAACTCGAAAGACGACAAGCTGTATCATCTTGCTCAGTGTTGGTCATTGTAGTATAAATAAATACAATGCTATTATAACTTACAAGCAAGCCTGGGCATGTTAATGATAATTTTTAATTGAGTTAAGTTACGTTGATAGAAAACACTTTAAAAGTTTAAAATTAATAGTGATCATAACTTTTTTTTTAACTCTGTTAAGTTAAAGATTTATGAAAACTTACAATTAACTTATTAGCTTAAGTTAAGTTATTTATTTATTTATTTTTAATAAACAAATAGCCAGAAATATGTTTTAAAATAATAAAAAGTAAACGTTTATGTAACACGTATCATCAATAATAATTTTACTATATTTAGGTATTATTTAATTATTTATATAAATACTAACGTAACTTGAATTTGATTAAAACTCATAATTTGTTAAGCTTATATCAATGAAAATCGATTAAGCTAAAAATTAAGTTAATGAATATTGCATTTAAAAAAGTTAAGTTAAAGAGTTAAAATTAACCTAACTTTAACTTTTTAACTCGTTTATGCTCAGGCTTGCAATTATAAGTGACTAAAATAGTGGTGGACGGGGCCTTGGTGTTATAGGTTATAGGTACATGAAAAGGTAATTTTAAGCGCAAATGCAGGTAAGCCCTAATACAAATAATAATAGGTACTTCCGGGTCCCTTTCATATTTTCTTATAATTGTATTATTAATATTAAATAATATTTTGTTGCACTTTTGAATAAAACTTTAGGAACACGGATAAATTTCATTGTTCAAATGGACTGTGTATCGAATGGTCGTGGGTTTGTGATGGTCGTAAGGATTGTTCAGATGGTTTAGACGAAACCAACGAGTTATGTGCTCTATACGATTATGGAACAAATTTGACTACGGGTAAAAAATAATATTGCTATAATATGACATTTAATATAATTTATTTGTATGTGTAAAAAAATTAGATGCCAGAGTTACGCATAAAAATAAATATAGAGCTTCTAATATTACATCGAATGCATCTAATATTTTTTTAGGTTGTGGTAGATCAGTTGTCAACAACACTGCTGTATTGATCGACGATGATAAACAAACACTTATTAGAGGAGTACCTTGGAGTGTTGGAATATATTATTTCATAAGAGTATCAAAATATCCTTTAGCTGGTTACCAATTTTGCGAAGGATCAATTATTGCTCCAAATGTAGTAATTTCTGGTAAAATCCTTGTATACAATGTATTTAAGAAGGAATGAGAATTAATCGAATTACGTTTTAGTGGCTCAATGTTTTTCTAATGAAACAGGATTTTTATCTCCTAAAATATTACTAAAAAAGGGTCCATTCAGAATTGCCGTCGGAAAATATGATCAAAGTTCTAAAATAATTGGTTATAAAAATAAATTAGTGACTCAAGCAATATTTGACAACAATAATCAATTATTGACTCAAATAATAAAAGTAGGTTAAATATTATTAATTCAAAGTCTACAAATAATTTATATTATATGTAAAATATGAATTAAAACAATTTTAAAGGTTGAAACAATTTACGTGAAGGAAGCTTATGATGGAGAAAACGGGTTTTATGCTGAGAATATAGCTGTTATTTTGTTGGAAAACAAAGTTTCGTTTAGCAATGCTGTTGCACCTGTTTGTATCGATTGGAATAGTAAATATAAGGTACACACTGGAGATATAGGAAAGGTAAATTTAATCTACTATATACCTAGTTTGTAGTTTTATTGAATACATAAAATAGATTTTGAGATTAGTTGTTTGGTTTAATTTATACAAAGTTGTGTGAGGTTATGGTTTGGTCATCAACACAAACTAATACATTTTGGTGATAGTTTCAAATCGATGAACTAAGAATAAATTCCGAAAATGAACTGTCTACAAGAAATTGTTTGAATTAAGCTCCTTAAAGTTAATTTACGCCACAACTTTGTTACGAAGTACGTACAAATTTAAAAAAACCCACTTAAAACTACTTTTATATTAAGTTCTGCATTATTAACAATTTTCCGGTGTAATGTTTTTTTCATTATGATATTGACTCATAATATTTTACCGAATCAAAATGACGACCCAAATTAACCCAATAGACTTATAAAACTATTTTGAAAAAAATTACAAATACAACTTTTGACTTCTTGGCCGTCGATAAGAACAAAACAGGCTACATTATACCTTTTGCACATCCTTAATTTATGCATCGTTTGAGTTCTGTAAGTATAATAATTAATATTATTTAAGTCCTATAGAAATTACATTTGAGCCCAGAATAAAAAACATTCGTAAAATCACTATACACTATTCTTATTTTAAATTCGATTCTTTTCCAAAATTAAAAACATTGATTAGTCAGACTTTATTGAACTTGGCAATAGAATTATATTACTTACCAACACATAGGTAAATAGGTAACATGATATTGATATTATGCCTTTATTATAATTATTAATTATATACATATTATAATATCATATAATATATAATATATATCTTTATTTATTTTCATTTAAAATTGTATTGTATTGTAATAATTGTATACATACATGTAATTTATACAAATATTTTTATTCATTAAAATATGACATTAAATACATAAAATTGTTCATACTCTTCCAGATTTCCGTTTGGAGAATAGAGGAAAATGGGACACAAAATCCTGTATTAATAGAAAGATTTCTTCCATTCATTGAACCTAGTAATTGTCGAAAAAAAATTTCAACCAAAAATCAACAACTTGTGTATTTTGATAAGTTTTGTACAACTTATACATTGGGTAATACACATTTAGATTCTGATTGTAGCAATGAAAGTATTAATTTTACATTAATTCGTGTTTTATTTTCGCTCTTCATTATATACTTTAGAGCAGTAAAAATGCTTCAAATTTAACTATGATGGAACTTTTGATATTTGATTGTATGTTGTTGGTAGGTACTTTGGGGGTTAAAAGTGAAATATTTTAACGATGTTCTTAGTAATTGGAAATTTTTTTAAAAAAGCGGGTAATTGGGTATCATTCTACTGTACGGTGTTCGGGACAGTTTGTTTGATTCCCAAGCCCTTATGATAGTATGTTTTTAAATGGTGTGTTTTAATTGGTGGTTGGGTTGTCTCTCCGTTACACTTTTATGGATTTTAAGTTTAAATATGTATTACTGTCACATTCTTCGTGCTGTTCTTAAACACACTATAATGTTTAAAAAGTCGTATAGCGTTAGTTTATAAATAAATTAAATAAATAAAAAATGTTACCATAAGGTTAAACATTTTTTGGAATATTTTATGAAGGGAATTTAGATGATTGTTGCTAGTAATTTTATGATAACTGATTGATATGGAATAATATCAGTGTTTTTTTAATTTCGTCTCAAAATGACTTGTTTTGTTTAAAGTTTTATGCTATTTTAAGGCAAGAGTAGTATATGGGGCACTTCAGCACACTACCATTTCAAATGCAATAATTATTAAAATATTTTTCAAAAAATTGAAATGCAATATTCCTTAAAATATTTTGCATATTCGTGAAACGTAATAATTATTAAAATATTTTACACAAAATTGAAATGCAATAATTATTAAAAGATTTTTCATAAAATTAAAACGCATTAATAATTAAAAAATATATTTACTAATAGAAATAATAGAAATGGATGATATTAAAAAACTTTTAAATATGATCCAAGATAATGAAAAATATTAAATTAGGTACTTATCAAAAGTTGAACGAGCTGATATGATAGAATATCGTGTATTAATATTAAACGATATTGATGATAATGAAGATTATTATTTTAAGAGAATATAATTAGTTATTTTAAGGAAAATCATAAGGAATTATCAAATAATATAATAATATAATGAACATTGGAATAACCACTATTTAAAGTAGTTTATAGTTAAACTGATTAATTTAATTTTGAATAGAATTGTTCTATTAAAAATATTCGATATTTAACGCGTTATTATTGTCACTGAATCCCATAAATACGCAAAATATCTATTACATTTCTAAGTATTTTTCACAAAATATTAGTAATTAATTTAAAGAGCTTTATAACTTAATACAAGGTTTTGTATTAATAATTAAAATTCTTTGAAATGTATGAATCTTTATTAGTTTTGAAAAAATTGTTCTATTAAAAATAAAATCAAAATAGCATATTCAATTACAAAATGTTTTAAAAAAAGAAATTGAATAATTAAGTTAAAAAAATTTTAATTATCATTCAATAATGGAATCTATAAATATTATAAATCAATATAATACCTCACAAAAAAATGAAATGCAAAACTAAATACTAAAACTTTATATTAAAAAAAATCAAACGATGAAATCTTTGTTAAATTTTGTAACTTTGAACACTATGAAAACAATAAAAATGCAATAATGTATAATCGAAATAAAATTCCAGTTATGGGAAATATTATAATTACTATCCCTTATAGAATCAATCTTATTCATAATAAGATTCACCAACATGGCTTGAAATTTGTAAGATAGCCAATGATTTAATAATTACAACTGGTACATATGAATACAAATATCTCTATGGTATTAAAGTACATACAAATTATGATTTAGATCTTAAAAAATGTAGCCTATATATGAATAATAATTATGATAAGTAAATTATTAAAATCATTGAATATTAATGATAATGAATCATAATCAGTTTTTAATGGAATCGTTCTATTAAAAATATACGATATTTGACGCGCGCCCGAATGGGGTGAGCGTTATTAAAATCCAAAAAAATCTTTGAAAACGATTTTACACAATGATACTATGAGCTAGAGGGACTTATAAAGAATTAACATCAAAAATGTTTAATGTAAAAATGAACACTCTAAAATATTCCGCATCGGAGTTATACTTAAATGAAAAATATGAAGTGGTGAGGGGGTTAAACTTTTAATATGTAGTTTAGATAAGCATATAAAACATATCTGTGTTGTTCCGACTTCAAAATATTAAATAAAATATAACTTGATAATTTAAATAATATAAATAATAATATAAATAATAATAAGAAATTTAATAATTTAAATAAAAAAAAAAAAAATGGAAAAAAACGCAAAAAATCTGCAAAATCATTCCCAGCTTTACAGATACCTGTTATGAAAAAATGTATATATAAATAATTCGATAAAAAAAAATATAATATAAATTATACATATATAATTATTATTATGAGATATTCAATACCGGATGTTAAAAAAATGAACAGTCTAGCTCCATATTATTATTATAATTATTATTTTAAAAACTTCGATAGTATTCTTTCTAATATTCTGAGTTAATATTTTTATGTAGTTTTTCCGTTTTTCATAGTAATTTTAATACTATAACTTCGATTATCATCATCATCAGTATCATCAATATCAGTATCTTCAACATCAGTATCGTCAACATCAGTATCGTTTACATTAAAAATGAGACTTTGACGTCTTAAGTTTTTACATTGTTGCTCAATCTCATTTAAAAGTGTCTTCATATTTTCCATTGCTATTATTTGCACGTGAAATACAATTTAAAGCATATAAACATGAAATCGAGAAGTCTACTCAATTTATAATTAATAAATGTAATTCATATAATTATTATTTTTTATAATCCATGAAGAGATCATTTTAAAAGATATAGGTATAATACAATATAAAGAATATAAACATGAAATAGAGGAACTTAAGCGTATGCTTAAGAATTATAAAGATTTACTTTATAGAATTTAACATTATTGTGTTACGTTATTTAGAAATAAATATAATTTAAATACGCGAGATTATTTAAAAAAAAAAAATATATTTCTATTATAATAGTTAATAATAGAAATGGAAAATTTAAAAACACTTTTAAATGAATGCAACGATCAATATCCGTTTATAAATGTATGTGATTTAGAAAAAGGAAAAAAATATTAGGTTACTCGTTTCAAACATATTGATACAATTAATGGTAAGACAATATAGTTGTTATATTAGATAAAAATTTCAAGTATTTTTACCAAATGGATTTTCATAGGCGTTTACAAAAGAACTTATGTAGTTATGTCATCATATATAATCAAAATTCGAAAACTAAATTTAGTCTTATTTATAATGAATTGCAATATTTAGGTAACGGAGGCACAATGCATTTGATAAAATTTGATAAAATTAAAATTACTTTTATAAATGGTATTTATAAAAGTTAAAAACGGTTGTATTCGTTTATCAGAAATATATTACAATAATAATAATTATAAAATAGGTCTGGATTCAATATTTTTAAAAGGTTTAAATTTGATTAATATTGAAACGGATTGTAAAATACAAATTTTTGATCAATTTATACAAATAAAAAAAGGAGAATATAGTATTACAGAATTAAACAAACTATTTAAACCTATAGTGTTATTGTATGGTTAATAAAAAATTGAAACAAAATCTCCTTGATATTATAATGTAGATGAAAATTTAAAAAAAATATTTAGACTTTCAAAAC
>NC_042495.1:100590919-100593676 GCF_005508785.2 Acyrthosiphon pisum | reverse complement strand
GAACCCGTTAGGATTTTATTCGGGTTGCCGGCTAAATATTTTATAGGCCGCGCGCGGCCGAGTTTATCGATAGTTTTGTCAAAATGTCGAGTTTTAGCCTTTTTTAAAACGTCAGCTGATCTCCCCGTTGGCCAGTTATTCGCGTTCCCCGCTCAATGTATAGGCCGCTCGCGGCCGTTGTTCGTTAGCGACGAGTCCCGGGGCGGATTGACATCGCGGAGAGTGTAGAGCGAAATGTTTAGAATTTTTATTCACGTAATTTATTACTTAATTTTGCGTTTTCGGTGACAGTAATGAACGTTGTCCGCGATCCGACGCAGTCGGATTGCATACCTGATGACGTGACCCGACCGTCGCACATTGTCTGCTATCCGACGAAGTCGGATTGCCTACTCTGTTGACTGAGTTAACTGACCTGCTAAGGATTCAAAAAATAGGGTGGCTATATGATTTGCATGGACGCCCGAAATGTTTTGAATTATTTTTTCACATAACTTAAGACTTAATTTTGATTTTTCGGTGACAGTAATGAACGTTGTCCGCGATTCGACGCAGTCGGATTGCATACCTGATGACGTGATCCGGCCGTCGCACATCGTCCGCTATCCGACGAAGTCGGATTGCCTACATGGACAACTGAGGTGACTGACCTGCTAGACACCAAAAAAATAGCAGCGGCTATATGATTTTTTTACGGGATTTCGAATTTCCGGCGGCGTTTTCGAAAATACTTTAAGACTTTGTCCGCTGCGATGCGACCCGGCCTGCTCGAACAACCACGTCGAACCGCAATGGTCCTACCCTTATCACTATTCCTTATCACCAGACCTCCACATCGCCCATACACCTTGCTTGAGACCGACGACCGGACCACGAGACCACTGCAGCTTCCGACATCGCTAACACTCCTCGCCAACTCGGGGGGGTTTGGGGGTCTCCCCCAACGACGCTCGGAGAGCTAGTCCTTAACTATAAAACGGAGACCCGTGTGGCGCTCTCGTTCCGACTAGGTATAATATTTCGAACTAGCGTAAGGAAACGGCCAATGAAAAAATTCGGTTCGCGTCTCCCGGGTCTTTGGTTTTAAGTCGGCGTGAACGAGGGCCAATTGAAAAATTCGATGGGCGGTCTCCCGGGTCTCTTCTTTTATAAATTATACACAATAGAAAATATTATCGGAAAAAAAAAAGGTATATAAATTATACACAATAGAAAATATTATCAGAAAAAAAAAGGTATATTTACCGAGAAATTTGTAATTAATATCTATTAATATCTAATTCAGTTTAATTCAGATTTTTCGTGTTTACCAGCTTTGAGTTTTTCTGCGTTCCCGTTCGGACCTTATTCGCGTTCCCCGCTAAATTTACGGGCCGCGCGCGGCCCTACTTTGTTTCCGGCGCGCTGCGGCGGACGTGACGTGCAAACCGAGTGCCGCCGTGCGCGTGTTTATCGATACATTTTTACAAAAGTAGAGTTTTACCACTTTACGTCGCGTAGGTATTACTATATACAGGCCCTAAATACAGGCGTCGAAAAGTTCGATTTTTTTTATTTACATGTAACTGCGTTATTATAATAATATTATATTTCACTGCCTTTTGTCCTTATGCCTACTCGGTCACCCTTCATTTTATCGGTATTTATATATTTTATTTGGCATAAATATACACTATATAGCCACTGTAGGATATCGGTCTGTAGGTAGGTAGGTACATGTATAATATATATTATATATAATGAATAAATGAATAAATATTAATTATATAATAAAATATCCTAGCTCGAGTCGAGTCGACTATACCGTAGGTAAGTTTAATCGCGTTCGGGACGGCGCAACGGTTTAAGAGTTATAGATATGACTCCGGTTCTTAAGTAGGTAAGGCGTCGGTGGGGATGACCGGCGGCGTTTTTTTTTCGTTATTTACCTTTCGCTATCACATCCGCCTTATCATGACGAAAATGTTCAAGTCTTACCTACTGCTTTTACGGCATTTGTACGAACCCGTTAGGATTTTATTCGGGTTGCCGGCTAAATATTTTATAGGCCGCGCGCGGCCGAGTTTATCAATAGTTTTGTCAAAATGTCGAGTTTTAGCCTTTTTTAAAACGTCAGCTGATCTCCCCGTTGGCCAGTTATTCGCGTTCCCCGCTCAATGTATAGGCCGCTCGCGGCCGTTGTTCGTTAGCGACGAGTCCCGGGGCGGATTGACATCGCGGAGAGTGTAGAGCGAAATGTTTAGAATTTTTATTCACGTAATTTATTACTTAATTTTGCGTTTTCGGTGACAGTAATGAACGTTGTCCGCGATCCGACGCAGTCGGATTGCATACCTGATGACGTGACCCGACCGTCGCACATTGTCTGCTATCCGACGAAGTCGGATTGCCTACTCTGTTAACTGAGTTAACTGACCTGCTAAGGATCCAAAAAAAGACGGCGGCTTTACGATTTGCATGGACGCCCGAAATTATTTGAAACTATTATTTTCACGTAAATTTTTCTTAATTTGCGTTTTCGATGACAGTAGTGAACGTTGTCCGCGATTCGACGCAGTCGGGTCGCACACCTGATAACGTGACTCAGTCGTCGCCAAACATTGTCTGATATCCGACGAAGTCGGATTGCCTACTCGGATAACTGAGTTGACTGACCTGCTAGACACCTAAAAAATAGGGTGGCTATATGATTCGCATGGACTCCCGAAATGTTTTGAATTTTTTTTACACAAAACTTATGACTTGATTTTGCGTTTT
>NC_042495.1:100588760-100590244 GCF_005508785.2 Acyrthosiphon pisum | reverse complement strand
TCGTCTTTACCAGCTTTGAGTACTTTCTGCGTTCCCGTTCGGACATTATTCGCGTTCCCCGCTAAATTTACGGGCCGCGCGCGGCCCTACTTTGTTTCCGGCGGGCCCGCCGCGGCGGACGTGACGTGCAAACCGAGTGCCGCCGTGCGCGTGTTTATCAATAAATTTTTACAAAAGTAGAGTTTTACCACTTTACGTCGCGTAGGTATTACTATATACAGGCCCTAAATACAGGCGTCGAAAAGTTCGATTTTTTTTTATTTACATGTAACTGCGTTATTATAATAATAATATATTTCACTGCCTTTTCTCCTTATGCCTACTCGGTCACCCTTCCTTTTATCGTTATTTATATATTTTATTTGGCATAAATATACACGATATAGCCACTGTAGGATATTGGTCTGTAGGTAGGTAGGTACATGTATAATATATATTATATAATGAATAAATGTATAAATATTAATTATATAATAAAATATCCTAGCTCGAGTCGAGTCGACTATACCGTAGGTAAGTTTAATCGCGTTCGGGACGGCGCAACGGTTTAAGAGTTATAGATTCGACTCCAGTTCTTAAGTAGGTAAGGCGTCGGTGGGGATGACCGGCGGCGTTTTTTTTTCGTTATTTACCTTTCGCTATCACATCCGCCTTATCATGACGAAAATGTTCAAGTGTTACCTACTGCTTTTACGGCATTTGTACGAACCCGTTAAGATTTTATTCGGGTTGCCGGCTTAATATTTTATAGGCCGCGCGCGGCCGTTGTTCGTTAGCGACGAGTCCCGGGGCGGATTGACATCGCGGAGAGTGTAGAGCGAAATGTTTAGAATTTTTTTTCACGCAATTTTTACTTAATTTTTTCGGTGACAGTAATGCACGTCGTCCGCGATCCGACGCAGTCGGATTGCATACCTGATGACGTGACTCAGTCGTCGTCAAACATTGTCTGATATCCGACGAAGTCGGATTGCCTACTCGGATAACTGAGTTGACTGACCTGCTAGACACCTAAGAAATAGGGTGGCTATATGATTCGCATGGACTCCCGAAATGTTTTGAATTTTTTTTACACATAACTTATGACTTGATTTTGCGTTTTCGGTGACAGTAATGAAAGTTGTCTGGGATTCGACGCAGTCGGATTGCATACCTGATGACGTGACTAGGCCGTCGAACACTGTCCGCTATCCGACGTAGTCGGATTGCCTACTGACATAACTTTAATGAGATGACTGACCTACTAGACACCCAAAAAAAGACGGCGGCTTTACGATTTGCATAGAAGCCCGAAATTATTTGAAACTATTATTTTCACGTAAATTTTTCTTAATTTGCGTTTTCGATGACAGTAATGAACGTTGTCCGCGATTCGACGCAGTCGGATTGCATACCTGATGACGTGACCCGGCCGTCGCACATCGTCCGCTATCCGACGAAGTCGGATTGCCTACCTGGACAACTGAGGTGACTGACCTGCTAGA
>NC_042495.1:100588002-100588710 GCF_005508785.2 Acyrthosiphon pisum | reverse complement strand
GCTAGACACCAAAAAAATAGCAGCGGCTATATGATTTTTTTACGGGATTTCGAATATCCGGCGGCGTTTTTGAAAATACTTTAAGACTTTGTCCGCTGCGATGCGACCCGGCCTGCTCGAACTACCGCGTTGAACCACAATGGTCCTAACCTTATCACTATTCCTTATCACCAGACCTCCACATCGCCCATACACCTTGATTGAGACTGACGACCGGACCACGAGACCACTGCGGCTTCCGACTTCGCTAACACTCCTCGCCAACTCGGGGGGGTTTGGGGGTCTCCCTCAACGACGCTCGGAGAGCTAGTATTATATAAAGTCAGAACATTGCTTTTATTTACAAAACACGTTTCTTACAACTTAAAAAAAACAGAACTAAGTAATATGTTATAACAACTGTGTCGGCATTAATACAACTACAACTGAGTGTGTACATAAGTAGAGAAAAACAAGAGAGTGTGTGGTTAGGTACAATTGTACTACCTTAACAAAATAATAATAATAATAATAATAATAATAATAATAATGATAATACATTATATCACATCAATAGATGAATTAGAAACAATATTGAATACTGATAAAAACGACAATTTTACGACACTTACAATAAATTATAAAATTAAATTAAATATTACTACTGACTATGAACATAGTTATAATATTAATGATTTAAAAATTCCATTCTTTAAAACAGAAAATCAA
>NC_042495.1:100578573-100587952 GCF_005508785.2 Acyrthosiphon pisum | reverse complement strand
GTCTAATAAGATTATGGTAATATAAATAAAATAATTTCCAAATGTATAAATTTAATCAATATTAAAAATCATAAAAAATTATAAAAATAGAGATTCACTTATATGTAACAAATTTTAAAAGTTCATACAATAATTGATTGTTCATTTAAATTGATCGTAATAATATGTACGTATGTTTTAATAACTAGACAATACCTAGAGATGTAAGCTTGAAAATGTTCAATAATTTTTTTTTTGTATTTTTCTTAAATTAATTAATTTTTAAGTTTATATAAAGTTTTAAAATACTTCATAAAATTACTGTTTCATTTGTATTTACATTATAAGAAGTATAACGTCAGAATCAAACAAAACACTTTTAATAAAAAAAAAAAAGAATTTGGGTAAAATCGAGGAACTCAAACAATAAATTACCTCCGTTAAAAATTGAAAAACCAATAATTGTAACAAATCCATTATACACTCATAATTTATACTGAAGTAAAAATACAACGTTTTCATAAAAGATAAAAAAATGCGCATTTATTAATATTATATATTGATATAGGTACCTATATATTATATATATTTAATAATTTGTATTTGAATTTACTATATTATGTTCATTAGCTAATACCAACATTATATTAAAATGTGTAAAGGGTAATAAAAGTAAATATTTTAAAATATAATTGTTCGCACCCCGACCCAGGAGCCACTGGTTAACGTTCTCTACCAGTGTTGGCGACACTGAGCATGGACGCCTTTCGACATTCACTGCTGTTGCTTCGACGCTAGTCTAGACTGTTCACTGTTGTTGATTGTCGGCTTCTTTTGTACCCGTCAGTTCGATTTAGTACCGTTTTGTTTGTAGTTGTTGTTTTGTGTGGCTTATGCCTATACACTACACACGGTTAATGGTTTTTCTCAGTAATAACCTATTTTTCTAACTTGATATTATGCAAAGTTATTGCTGTCAATCAAGTAATAAACTTCTAATTGACAACAGCTCAAAGTTTAGCCAGTTCGGTGCTGATACAGCCTTTATTATAAAGTGCCGTATCCATCTGCAAGATACACGTGGCCAGTTCATCCACACCTACCAGTTCGGTCAAACCAAACCGTCAGTTCGACATCTCAAGTTTATCTGGATTCATCTTCGTCATCAGTAGCTCTGCATTTCCCCATTTATGTATATAATTGTAATGAGCAGTCCCATAATAATTTTAAATATTAGATTGTTTTTATTGGTAAGTTGTTTTAATTAGGTGGATTGGCCATCCCCTAGTAAGTTGTCTATTGATATTTTTCATGTAATAAAAATTAAAGATTGTTTGCTAAAGAATGTTGTAATTTCAGTAAAATACCAATCCTGTGTGGTGCGAGTCGTAGGTGCCAACCTTTGTATAAGGAGTGCTTTCAGCGTAAACAATAATTATAAAGGTTAAATATTATACTACAACTATATAATATCAAAAGATTTATTTGATAAGAAATTAATATGATAAATTACATCACTAGTCCTGTCGCCTTCCATGTTACACTACTACAACTTGAAAACGAACATCTAACGTCTTATTTTTGTTTACCATCGAGACCACATGGTTGATATTATTTGAACAATAATATTATACCTATATGTATAATAATTGTGATATTTCTGGGAAAGCATTTTGAATATTATTATTTCGTGTATTTGGTACCTATATAATTTTATATTTTATATATTACATATTATATCTATCTATATGATATCAATTTTACAAACTGAATTATTTAATCGAATTAATAATATTAGTTTTACGAAATACACCCACTTTGTTCATGATTAAGTATAATTTCAATGCTATCTTATAGTAGGTAATAAAAGTAACTATAAAAATATAATAATATTCCATTAAATATTTTGGTGATGTTTTAACTTTATATAATTCACGAAGTTGGAAGTACAATAATATCTACTTTAAATATTGTAATTGCATGCATTCGAACAAATTTACACGTTTGTTAATATTATATGTTATTGTTCTAGAACTCTGCCGTGTCGTTGTAATTTATACAATATAATATTTGAAGAGTTCTTAGCTATTTTACACAAAATGATGTTTTAAACCTTCTTTTGGACAATTATTTTCTTTAGTAAATAGAACTATACGTAAGTCGTGTTCGTCTATTATTGTTACTTCATTCCTAGTCATATTATAAGATCGTGGTTTTTATTTTTTATTTTATAACTTTTTTCTAACAGAATCTTTTTTTACGAAAACTGTCTGTTAACATTTTAATAAAATGGGTATTCTTATCAAGTAGTTAGTACATACTAAATTAAACATTATGCATGATACAATTTTTTTATATGATGTGGTAGGTATTATATATTTATATATTTATACAATATTATGTGAAATGTATTGTAATGTATCATAAACTAATAAACACATTTAACGCTTGTGGAACTGAATACATCATAATAATATTATATTATACTTATTATATTAAAATAAATGAAAAAAAATAGACATTTCAATTATTGTTTGAAACATTTTTTTTCTGGTAAAAATGTATTGATTATTGAGTATATTTAATTACAGAAAGTAGAAAATTAAGCAAGAAATGACTGTATTTTGACTTTTAATATTATATACAAAGAAGTACTATACATTAAAAATTCCTTTTCTTTGGGGAATTTTAACTTTAAACGTAGTATACACCAAGTTCTGTTCTTACATACAAAAAATACATTTTTTTCATATCCTCATGGACATACCATATCATTTATCACGCTTCTACGTAATTTTACGCAGTACTGCTCACGGATGAACTGGCATATAATAAATTATTCCTATACTTTTTAATTTAAATATAAATAGTTGTTTTGTATAATGTGTTTAGTAAACCTAAGAATCTATCTATATATCATCAATTTTAAAACGAGTTAGAAAATATTTTTTTATTATCTCTACCACATATTATCACAGTATATTTTGCTATACCTACACGTTAGAAAAAGTGCGGTAAGATATTGTTTAGTGTATTATTGCTTATATTTTGAAATATATTTGCTTTAGATTCAGCTCACAAATTGGAAATGAAAGTGACGTATTCCTGGATAATATATTCATGTTTAGTTTTCGGTAAGTACTACCAATGTCAACAATAGGTATCTATTATAGTAATAAATAGAAAATCATGCTTTTATGACATTATATTAATATATTTTATATATTCATTATAATAAATTATTATATATTATTTAAATATTAAATACACCCAAAAAATGTAGTTAATGTATCTATCAAAAGTGAAGAGTTTTGAATAGAATACCTATTTGTTTTATTTTTTTTGTTACAACATTTTTTATACAATCTGTAAATGTGTTTTTTTACAATAAGTACTAGGGCTGGGAGAGTTGATGGGTTGGTGGGTTGTAGGAAGAATCAGTTGTAAATGAATCGAATATTAAAATATATTATTACCTTTGTAGGTACCAGTAATTTTTTGAAAACAAATATCTGTCTTTTAATTTTGATTCCAATAATTTTCGAACTGATTAATTTAAATTAAACCTACTAATATACGAATCCTGTTTTAGTTATTTCTAAGATTTTATTTTATTTTTAATTTACAAAAATATGTGTGTGCATGTGTCAAAACGTGTGTTCTCTCCACTCTCTATCATTAACTGAAATTACGCCATCGCACATATTATGCACGAACGCACGATATCTAGGTATATTATAAGAGTCTGCTGCACAAAAATAGTACTGGTGGACCTCTCTTTCCCACAACAATTTGACTGATAACGTTGTAAAAAATGGTTAAGTGTTGTTTTATACCAGGTTGTAATACTGGTTATGATATAGATGTCAAATAACAAAAAAACAATTGGATAAAAAAATAAAAGTTTATTCAGAGCACCCATAGTAAAAAAACAAAATATCTTAACCTTATTTATGCTTTATGAATAATCATTTTCCTATTTAATTATTTGTTACATATGTTATTTAGAATACAGAGCTTTTAGCAAGAGACCATAGAGCTATACCTATGAATATAAAATGCAAATTCAATTTTTTCAGAATGTCCTTTGTCTAAAATTTGATCTAGTTATTGATTTATTTTTTGGGGTCGTTCATTAGAGTTGGTTATGTCTTTAATATTCAATTGAATATTTATCATATCTCCACCGGAAACATTGGAACCCCCGGGTCTCGATAATTAGAATTTATTTAGGATTTGTCCATTATTTTTTTTCACTATAGGCTATAACAGAAGTATTCAAACTGTGCGTCGCGGCTCCCAGGGGCGTCGCGAGAGTTATCGAAGGGAGCCACGTCATATAATTGAAAACCAATAAATATTTTAAAATATTTTTTACGAAAAACGTTTTTTATTATCATTGAAGCACACCGGTTGGGAAACGTTGGATTGTTTACAGTCTACACTCTACTATAATCATTCGCTAAGTATAGCTTTAATTGATCGCGTGAGTCGCAATAGAGACAGCAATACCATCAACTGCCATCGTTAAATCATCAATGCGTATGTCGTGTTTGGCAGTATTAGTCGCGAGTTAAATTATCAGTCATTTTTAATTTGGGAGCCGTCAACATTTTGTGAAGACTCAAAGGAGCCTTGGGATGAAAAAGTTTGAATACCTCTGGGCTATAACACTGCATAAATCACCTAAAAAAAAATCGATGATTATTTACCGAGGAAAACAGCTTGTAAATTATAGTTTATAAATAAAGTTATTATTCATTATTTATTGCTCCGTACCTAATACTTATATATATATTTATCATAACGGGTACCTAATATTAAATAATATAATAATATACATTATTTTTTTTTTTTCGTACAGCGGCCTCATTTAAGACTTTGGCCCCTGGGCCTCAGAATGTCTAATCCAGGCTTGTTTGGAGGCTTTACAAATAATATATGTTTAGTAACCTAAACATTTGAATAAAAAGTATGGAATCTAGAGCATAACCAGTATTACACCCTGGTACAAAATAACACTTAACCATTTTTTAATGTGTAGGTGCAAAAATACAAAATACAAATTACTGTCAACAATGTGTTTGAAATAGCTAACGCATGAAAAATCATTATTTCAGGATCCAGAATTTTGTGTGATAGAAAACTCAAAAGACGACAAGCTGTATCTTGCTCAGTGTTGGTGAATTGTAGTATATAAATAAATACAATTTTATTATAACTTCTAAGCAAGCCTGAGCAAGTTAATGATAATTTTTAATTGAGTTAAGTTAAGTTGATAGAAAACATTTTAAAAAGTTTAAAATTAATAGTGATCATAATTTTTTTTTTTAACTCCGTCAAGTTAAAGATTTATGAAAACTTACAATTAACTTATTAGCTTAGGTAAGTTATTTATTTATTTTTATTAAACAAATAACCAGTAATATGTTTTAAAATAATAAAAAGTAAATGTTTATGAAATATGTATCATCAATAATAATTTTAGTATATTTAGATATTATTTAATTATTTATATAAGCTAACGTAACTTGGATTTGATTAAAACTCTTTATTTATTAAGTTTATGTCAATAAAAATCGATTTAGTTAAAAATTAAGTTAATGAAAATAACATTTAAAAAAAGTTAAGTGAAATAAATAAAATTAACTTAACTTTAACTATTTAACTTGTTTATGCCCAGGATTGCAGTTATAAGTGACTAAAATAGTGGTGGGTGGGGCCTTGGGGCTATAGGTATATTTCTCATATACTAATTTTAACGTAATTTTAAGCACAATTGGTAAGCTTCAATACAAATAATAACAGGTATTTCCGGGCCCCAGATATTACATTCATATTTTATTATAATTGTATTATGAATATTAATAATATTTTATTGCACTTTTGAATAAAACTTTAGGAACACGGATGATAAGTTTTATTGTACAAATGGACTGTGTATCGAATGGTCGTGGGTTTGTGATGGGCGTAAGGATTGTTCAGATGGTTTAGACGAGACCAACGAGTTGTGTGCTCTATACGAATATGGAACAAATATGACCACAGGTAAAAAATAATATTACTATACTTTCTTTCCAAATAAGAACACACCGGTTTTGCGCACTTTTTCCCCCTTCCATCGGTCACTACCTATGCCTTTATGTGGGAGATGTGCGCAGCTGGTCGGGAACCAGTCGCCGCCCGGTGCGTTCTTATTTGGAAAGAATTATATAATATGACATATTTTGATATAATTTTTTTTTATGTGTAAAAAAATGAGATGCCAGAGTTACGCATAACAATAAATATAGAGCTTAAATATTACATCGAATGTATCTAATATTTTTTTAGGTTGTGGTAGATCAGTTGACAAAAACTCTGTATTGATCGACGATGATAAAAAAGGACTTATTAAAGATGTACCTTGGAGTGTTGGAATATATTATTATACGAATGACAATTAATCGAATTACGTTTTAGTGGCTCAATGTTTTTCTAATGAAACAGGTTTTTATCTCATAAAATATCAGTAAAAAAAGGTCGATTCAGAATTGCCGTCGGAAAATATGATAGAAGTACTACAATTGTTAATAATAATCAATTTTTGACTCAAAAAATAATTGACAATGATAATCAATTAATGACTCAAATAATAAAAGTAGGTTAATATTATTATTAATTCAAAGTCTACAAATAATTTGTATGACATGTAAAATATGAATTAAAACAATTATAAAGGTGGATACAATTTACGTGAAGGAAGTTTATAATGGAGAAGACGGGTTTTATGGTGAGAATATAGCTGTTATTGTGTTAGAAAACAAAATTTCGTTTAGCAATGATGTTGCACCTGTTTGTATCGATTGGATTGGTAAATATAAGGTACACAATGGAGATATAGGAAAGGTAAATTTATTCTACTATATACCTTTTTTTTTGTAGTTTTATTGAATACATAAAATAGATTTTGAGATTAGTTGTCTAGTTTAATTTATACAAAGTGGTATGAGGTTATAGTTATGTTATCAAACAAACTAATACATTTTGGTGATAGCTTAAATTTAATTAACTAAGACTAAATTCCGAGAACGAACTGTTTATAAGAAATTGTGTTAATTGCGCCCCTCTAAGTTACTTTACGTCGCAACTTTGTAACGGAGAACGTAGGTACAAATTTAAAAATACTCACTTAAAACTACTTTTATATCAAGCTCTGCATTATTAACAATTTTCCGTTGTAATATTGTTTTCATTATGATAGTGACTCATAATGTTTTACCGAATCAAAAAGACGACCCAGATTAACCCAATAGACTTATAAAACGATTTTGAGAAAAATTGCAGGACATACAACTTTTGGCTTCTTAGCCATCGATGAGAACAAAATGGGCTACATTATAACTTTTTGCACATTCTTAATTTATACATCGTTTGAGTTCTTTAAGTATAATAATTAATATTATTTAAGTCCTAAGAATTACATTTGTGCCCAGAATAAAAAACGTTCCTAAAATCACTATACACTATTCTTATTTCAAATTCGATTCTTTTCCAAAATTAAAAACATTGATTAGTCAGACTTTATTGAACTAGGTATCTAATAGAATTACATTACTTACCAACATATAAATAAAATGATATTAATATTATGCCTTTATTATAATTCTTAATTATATACATATACTATCATATATTATGTACCTATATATTTATTTTTTATCATTTAAAATTGAATTGTATTGTAATAGTTGTATACATACATGTAATTTATACAACTATTTATACTCATTAAAATATGACATTAAATACATAAAATTGTTTCATACTCTTACAGATTTCCGTTTGGAGAAAAGAGGAAAATGAGACACAAAATCCTGTTTTATTAGAAAGATTTCTTCCATTCATCGAACCTAGTAAATGTCGAAAAAAAATTTCAACCAAAAATCAACAACTTGTGTATTTTGATAAGTTTTGTACAACTTATACATTGGGTAATACAAATTTAGATTCTGATCGTAGCGATGATAGTATTAATTTTACATTGATTCGTGTTTTATTTTTATTCTTCTTTACACATTTTAGAGCAGTAAAAATGCTTCAAATTCAACTATGATGGAGCTTTTTGATAGTTGATTGTATGTTGTTGGTACTTTGGGGGTTAAAAGTAAAATATTTTAAAAATGCTCTTGATAATTGGAAAAATTTTAAAAAAGCGGGTAATTAGGTATCACTCTGCTGTAGTATGATTGGTATAGTTTGTTTGATTCCCAAGCCATTATAATTATTATAAGTATTATAGTACGTTTTTGAATGGCGTGTTTTAATTGGTGGTTGGGTTGTCCCTACGTTACACTTTTATGGATATTAAGCTTAAATATTTTTACTGTTACATTCTTCGTGATGTTATTAAACACACTAAAATGTTTAAAAAGTCGAATAGCGTTAATAATTTATAAATAAATAAAATAAACAAAAAATATTTCCTTTTTGGAATATTTTATTTAGGGAAGTTAGAAAATTGTTGGTAATAATTTTATGATAACTGATTAATATGGCAGTTTTTTTTTTATTTTCGTCTCAAAATGATTTATTTTGTTTAAAGTTCTACGCTATTTTAAGGCAAGAACAATTTATAAATTCTTAAAGAATACTATTCTAATATATTAATTATACATTTTTGTAGTTTAGTATTATATGTATTATTATTAAATTTGATTAAATATTATAGAAATGAAAAAGATTATGCAAAAAAAACGGGACTATCTGGGACAAAATGAGACAAGTCATGTAGGGTTTTGTTAGAGTATTACCAAAGTCTGGCTATAAAATAAAACATGTGAACGCAGAATCATTTTTTCTATGTTTTTAAGTTATCTTAGAGTAAAATCATACATTACAAAAAAGATAAAGAATAATATTTTGAGGGAATGACATATTGATTTTATATTTTATTGTTATATGACTTTGTATTCGACTTTCAAAATAAACAAAAAAAAAGTTGTACATTTAAATGATGTTTAAATTGTTTTGAGACAATATTTAGACAAATCAATATGACATTCCCTCAAAAATATTATTCTCCATCTTTTTTGTTATGTGTGATTTTACTCTAAAATAACTTAAAAACATAGAAAAAATAATTCTGCGTATATACGTTTTGTCTGTGTTGTGCGTGGGCCTGAGAGAGAAAACAAAATTTAGTGCGCTGACATCCTATTAATATTAATGCGTTTTTTTTTGTAAAATTCTTATAGATAAAATCTTTCGTATGTTCCTTTATTTGAAAAAATATATCTATTGGACATTTATCTGTCTCATCTTATCCCATGTGGGTAAGGTGGGACAAATCCCGTTTTTTTGCATAATCTTTTTGATATTGCTATAATATTTTTGAAATATTTTAATCTGAACAATTATA
>NC_042495.1:100574182-100578523 GCF_005508785.2 Acyrthosiphon pisum | reverse complement strand
TGCTAGACACCAAAAAAATAGCAGCGGCTATATGATTTTTTTACGGGATTTCGATTTTCCTGCGGCGTGTTGAAAATACATTAAGATTTTGTCAGTTGCGATGCGACCTGGCCTGCTCGATCTACCGCGTTGAACCACAATGGTCCTAACTTTATCACTATTCCTTATCACCAGACATCCACATCGCCCATACACCTTGATTGAGACTGACGACCGGACCACGAGACCACTGCGGCTTCCGACTTCGCTAACACTCCTCGCCAACTCGGTGGGGTTTGGGGGGTCTCCCTCAACGACGCTCGGAGAGCTAGTATTATATAAAGTCAGAACATTGCTTTTATTTACAAAACACGTTTCTTACAACTTAAAAAAAACAGAACTAAGTAATATGTTATAACAACTGTGTCGGCATTAATACAACTACAACTGAGTGTGTACATAAGTAGAGAAAAACAAGAGAGTGTGTGGTTAGGTACAATTGTACTACCTTAACAAAATAATAATAATAATAATAATAATAATAATAATAATGATAATACATTATATCACATCAATAGATGAATTAGAAACAATATTGAATACTGATAAAAACGACAATTTTACGACACTTACAATAAATTATAAAATTAAATTAAATATTACTACTGACTATGAACATAGTTATAATATTAATGATTTAAAAATTCCATTCTTTAAAACAGAAAATCAACAGACATATTCCTCAATTTTTTATACACAAGGTTTTATTAAAAATTTAAACGGTAAATTTATAAGTTATTCAATTTCTTTTTAAAACATTTTGCAATTTAATATGTTATTTTGATTCATACAATTCAAGGAATATGTCAAAATGAAACAATTCATGTGGGGTTTCTGTTAAAGTATTACCAAAGTCTGGCTATAAAATAATTAATAAAACATGTGAACGCAGAATCATTTTTTTTATGTTTTTAAGTAATCTTAGAGTAAAATCACCTATAACAAAAAAGATAAAGTGTAATATTTTTGAGGGATTGACATAATGATTATTTATTTTATTGTTATTTGACTTTGTATTCGACTTTCAAAATAAACAAAAAAAAAAGTTGCTCATTATATGATGTTTGAACTGTTTTGAGAAAATATTTAGACAAATCGATATGACTTTTCCTCAAAAATATTATTCTCTATCATTTTTGTAATGAGTGATTTCACTCTAAGATTACTTAAAAACATAGATAAAATGATTCTGCTTAAATGCGTTTGTTTATGTGGTGCGTGGGCCAGAGAGAGAAAACAAAATATGGTGTGCTGACATCCTCTTAATATTAATGTGTTTTTTTTGTAAAATGCTTATGAATAAATTCCTACCTATGTTCATATATTTGAAAAAATATATATCTATTGGGCATTTTACCCCATGCTGTGAGTAAGGTGGGACAAATCCCGTTTTTTTTGCATAATTTATTTGATTTCTATAATATTTTTTAAATATTTTAATGTGAACAATTATAAAACTAAGGGAGTTTAACTTATAAATGGTGCGTAAATTAAGAATTTTTAGAAAATTCAACATACTACAACGCTTTAAACATTGGGTGTCTCGTCTTGCCCCGTGTTCCCCTACACCTATGCACCCAAACAAAATATAAATAAAATATTTATACCTATTACCTAACAATATAAATATGACTATTTTGAGTCTTGTATATAAAAGAATACATTTTTTTTTCAGAACAAGGAGCAGGTTTTGATAATACAGGAGCAGGCATAAGTTTTTTACACTCAAATTCTTATTTTTTAACCGGGGTATTGACTTTCATGGATGATCCCAAAGACGGTATATTTTCAGGTTTTACAGACCTAAAATATTATGTTCAATGGATTCGTGGAATCTTAAACAAACATGTGCGTAAATACATTTGTTTATTGATACCTATCAATTTTAACTGTTAATACTTATATTGAATTGGTTTGGTTTTTAAATCAACTCTTCTGCTTCAAAACTTGAATTCCTACTTTATAAAGAATATATATTTTTAGCGACACTAATTAAAAAAATTAAATAATAATAATTCAATAACATTATGGTTTGACAGTTCATTGAGAATTCATGCGTTTTGCCAATTGTCGAAGGAGTTCTATATTCTTATGAAGGTTCTAATGAAATTTTATCTCATGGGACATTAATTAATCATCACCGTACTATTATTGAGAAGTGTGAACTTGGATATCATATGGCTTATCCTATAGGTATTAGATTTTGTCAGGGAAAAGGAAAATGGCTGTCGAATACTGAGAAATTGTGTTTCAGTAAGTTTTGTAAAGTCATTCGAATGTCGTAATAGTTACTTAATTATTAATATAATATACAAGTATAAAGTATGGTTATAATTGATTATAATTCATTTACTTTTATAGAAATGTGTCCACCTCTAATATCAGATAGTTTAGATATTAAATGTAGTCATAATGGTAAGTATGCTAATTGCTCAAATTTATCGATACCCGATACAATAGCAACAGCATCATGCAAGCCAACATTTACTGCACCGAATGGACAAGAGATTACACTTGAATTGCTTTGTCAGTCTAATGGACTGTGGAATAAACAACTGTATAGATGCCATCCATGTAATTTTATTTTTATCGTATAAACATAAGTCTCTAATTTATATGTATATATATTAGTCATTTACATAACTTTTACTGTACCTACCTATATAAATACTATTTCGTAATACCTACTTTGTTATTACTTATTAAGGAAGATCAAAGTTTATACACAACCATTTAATTTACATTTTTAAATTGTCATTATTATGTTTATTCCATAAGTACTTAGTAATTATTACCATATATTATATTTATATTCAAATATTATATTAGATTGCGGTAGAGTGTATGTCAAAAACCACGCATTGATCGACAATGGTGATAAAGCACTTGTTGGAACGGCACCATGGAATGTTGGAATATATCAATTAAATAAAACAGATTATAATTATGACATGATATGTGGAGGATCAATTATTTCTCAAAATTTAATCATTTCTGGTAAAACCTTTGTACAATGTATTTAAAAAAGAACGAATATTAAATATATATTATTTTCAGCGGCTCATTGTTTTTGGCAAAATGCTATGTTATCTAAGAATATATCAGTAACGGATGGTCTATACAAAATTGCTGTTGGGAAATATGATAGAAATTTTACAATAATTGACAGTGAATTTACTCAAATAAAAAATGTAAGTTAGTTATTAATAATTCAATAGTCTAAAAACAATTCGTAGATACGATATAAATTAAAACAATTATACAGGTGGAAATGATTCACCTGAAAGAAGGTTACTATGGATCTTCTGGGTTTCATGCTGAAGATATAGCTATTATTGTGTTATAAGACAGAGTTTCTTTTAGTAATGGTTTTTCACCTATTTGTATCGATTGGAATGGTAACTACAATGTAGTCAATGGAGATCAAGGAAAGGTTGGTTCGTAGTTGTATGTTACAATACGTAACTAAAAAATGTAGGCATGTGGATACCGCTCTGCTGTACAGTAGGTAAGAAGTGGTTCACTGCTATGGTTTGCGTTAAATTTAAATTTAGTCAGTTAATCAAAGCTGGGCAAGTTAATAATTTTTTTATAACTCAGTTAAGTTAAGTTAATATGCGCCAATAAGAAAAAGTTAAAAGTTAAAAGTTAATTTAACCATAGGTTAACTCAGTTCAGTTAAAAGTTAATACACACTTTTTGTTAACATTTTATTTAGTTAAAAAAAGTTAATTTGCTTATACGCTAGTGTACTTAATTTTTTTCCAATCCAAAACTAAATACTAGACTATAATATCGTTTATACTTTATACAGTAACTCCATATAAGTTAGATTCGAATGATATAAATGTTTAACTTTAAACAATTCATGGTAAATATTTTTTGACATGAAAACGAAATTGATTGAAATAATGAATTATAATTAAATTAAAAACAAAATAAATTATCTTCATTTATTTTTGAAATGAAAAATTAATTCGTTAATTTCATGTTAATCAAAAAAGATATTTAGTAATTTAACAGGTAAGTTACTTAGAAGCCAAAAGTAACTTGTTACGAAGTTAAAAAGTTAAAACTAAACTAACTTTTTAACTTAACTTTAACTTTTTAACTCGTTAATTCCCAGCCTTGAGGTTTTCCACCTATGTTTCAACGAAAAAAAAATACTGCAACAGACTTGATGCTAAACATAATATTATAATACAGCTTTCATCAAAGCTTAATAAAATATTAAACAAGATAGTTAAAGAATATTTTAATTGTAACTATAAAATATAAAAATATTTTAAAAAAATTTGTATG
>NC_042495.1:100561093-100573747 GCF_005508785.2 Acyrthosiphon pisum | reverse complement strand
AATGATACCACTGATTCCTAAGACTCAATACAAAGTGATTAATATTTGTACACATAATTATAATTGGATATTATACAACTGTTTTATACTTTTACAGATTGTTGGTTGGGGAAAAACGGAAAAAGGCATTTCAAGTCCTATTTTATTAGAAGCATCTTTACCATACATCGACCATAGTACTTGTCGAAATATGTTTACAAATGGATTTGAACTATTTGTGACAGTTGATAAGTTTTGTTCTGGTTCTACATTGGGTAATCAAATATTTAATCGTAGACAATAATATCATGAAATCATTGATTTCTTTTTTAACAAATTTAACTTTAAGGACATGTTTTATTTGTGTTTATGATACTAATTTTGATATATTTTATAGCTTTTTCATAGTAAATAAAACTATTATAGTGAATTTCGTAAAAATTGGCTTATACGGTAATACAGCGCGAGTCGCGAGTTAAAAAAAAAAAGTTGTATTGCGCATGCGTAAAATACATGAGTTAAAAAAAATTAGAAGTCATAGGAATTTATGATCTATTAGTCTAGTTTAATGCCCCACAAACAGAATTGAAACATATTTACAGGGTAATCAGTGATAATGTGTACCCAGTGTCCGCGCAAATGTGGTATATAGGGAAAGCGCGGTGGTATTACCGTATGTGGGGCAAAACCGTATAATCAGGATTTTCTATGTATATCAGTTTAAAATGTTGTATTATTTTAAAAATTATATGATTTATAAATCATAGAAGCTTAACCATATGGTACTGCCCTGCCTTCCCTACAAAGGTTTTATATGTTTTATATAATATATTAATTATTATACAGCATTGTTCACGGTAACAGTGAACACTTTATCACTCATAATTATATGTAAGTAGATACATAAATAACATTTTTGAAGTGTCCAGGGGGGGGGGTTGAACCCCCTAAACACCCCCTCCGGCACGCCCATGTGGTAACGAACGTGTAGCTACAATACATAAATTGTCGATCGCCAATCGAATGTATTTTAAGCTACTGGGCACTCAATACTATAAATTATAATTTGTATCATATATTAAATTGATAACTATGCTTATTATCTAATAACAATGATATAATTATATAATAATAGTATAAGTTATAAGTTTATAACTATATTATATAAATACAATAGTCAATACATTTTATAGTATATGGTTAAGTAAATAAGGAGTGAGGCTAGTGCCGTGCTAACTTTCATTGGCGTCCCACGGCAATAATATTTAGTATCTAAAAAAATATTAAAGATTTAAACAAACATATTTAAACATTTTCCTCCCTTTAAAATGTTACAAGTTTTACTGCCCTATAGCTGCCCCATTTGCCGCCCTTTTAGCGCAGCCCTGAGTTGTGGTGGATAATATTAGGTTTGGTGGAGATAAAGAATAATTAAATCAATTTGGTTCACAATGCAAGATAATTAATTCTGCGATGATATCAAAAGATGATCGAATGACTCAATATAGTTTATAATATAGTTTATAGGTACATACCAGTGGGGACGCAAATGTTTGAATGGTAAAAATATTTTCAAAGTGCTTACGGACGATGTGGCTAGAGGCCTTTTACTTAAAGACTGAAACTATATTGTACCTAGTACCCAAGTGCACAACTATTAGAGTCGTATAATTAATTTAAGTGTCATGAATAAAATATTTTTAGTTTCAGGACAAGGATTAGATCAGGGAGATAGTGGTAGTGGCTTATGCTTTTTCCACTCTGGTTCCTATTATTTAACTGGATTAGTGAGTATCAAGGATCCAAGCACAAATAATTCAATCGCAGTTTTTACAGAAGTCAAGTACCACATTCGATGGATTCGTGGACTGTTTAACAACTTTAAATAAATCCAATGATATTGTGGTACCTAATATTAATTAAATAATTTATTCCAATTGTAATTTTAAATCAAGATTTGTATAAATAGGTTTTAACTTATGTGTAATAATTTTTAATAGTTCATACAAATATACAATCGTTGATTTAATTCAAACATAATATATAGGTACGTATTTAAGAAATATATATATGTATAATTGACACAATATAATATTGAATACGAAAAGGTTTTTGCGTATACCAATATTTTGCATTGAACATCCATTGTTACCACATAATTATTACTAGATATTGTCCATTGTACATTTGTACCTTTTTGAAATAACTACAAGTTTTGATATAACTTTCTATCGATTGTGTTGTTTAGTTATTGGCTATTGTAATGACTTGGTTTTGTTAATGACAACTTCTGCTTCATAACTAACATAGTTGAGGGACAATATATATTTTTTAACAATTAATATATTGAAATGTGAAGAATGATATCTGATACACTCATCAGACGTCAATGCCAAAACCAACCCACGGGATCTTTGACTTATTGGTGGTATATGTAGAGATGTAAGCTTGAAAATTTTTTTTTTTTTGTACTTTTCTCAGGTAAATTAATTAATTTTTAAGTTTAAATATATTTAAATACTTTATAAAATTACTGTTTCATTTTTATTAACATTGTAACAAGTATAACGTTTGAGTTAATCAAAACACTTATAATAAGAAAAAATAAGATTTGGGTAAAATTGAGGAAGTGACTCAAACAATAAATTACCTCCGTTAAAAATTGAAAAATCAATAATTGCAGCAAAACGATTATACACTCATAATTTATACTAAAGTAAAAATACCACATTTTTAATAAAAGATAAAAATTCACATTTCTTACCGAGTGAAATATTATGTATTGATATAGGTATATATTATAATATATTATATATTAATTAATGATTTGCATTTTGAATTTACTATATTTATATGTTCATTAGAATAATACCAACATTATATAAAAATGGGTAAATGGAAATAAAACTATACAAAATAATTGTCCATGTCTTTTTTTTTAAATAGGTACATAATATATTTGTTTATATTTTCCTATGTTTTCATTATAAATTTATTATACTTAGGACTTCCCCTCTCCAGATATATTTAATATGTATTGCAGTCTATAGACTATAGTTAATAATTGTTATATATTTTTGACTCCACACGAGACTTCTTAGTGAGGCCCAGTGATCTATATATATCAAAATAAATAAATGCCTATTATTAGGTATTTTATTATATTACAGGCGTGCACTCAGAATTTTTATTTGGGGGGGGGGGGGGGGGTCTTAATAATTTTTTCCTTACATACAAGTAAACAGTTAAAACTAATTTTTAAATAATCATTTTTATTTATTATTACCATATAATATGTATTTAATATTTATATTTTATAACTAAATATTATGACAAATCAAATTTAAATTTAAATTTTCTGAGTCCCTTTTCAGAAAGAACTGTTAATACTTCGGATTCTTTAATTTGTATTTCTCGATGTATGTGAAGATTTGCCAGTCCATTTAAACGTGTCTGTCCCATTGTGTTTTGGAGATAGGTTTTAATTCACCGTAGTGTGGAAAACGATCTCTCAACCGTACTTGTAAGGTTGCAAATATTTTAAAAAGTATAAATATTGATTCAAATATATTAACATCAGATAAATTTAAACCATCAATTGCGTTTAGCTGTAAATTATAGCCACAGTTTTTTTAATTTTTCATACCACAATTCGAATTCGGCCTTAGCGACAGAAAAACTAATTTGATGGTTGTTGCACAGCTTTTTCATAAAAGTCAAAAAGATTTTTAAAACTTGAAATATTTTGTTCATCTGTTGGATTATGTCCGGTGGGTTAAAGACATTTAAAACTTTTAAAGACATTTTTATATTTTAAAAATCGATCAGGAAGACTATTAAGAAATGAATCGACCCATGGAATAAAAATTGAATATTGTAGGTATTCATCAATATTTTCTGATGGCGTATTGCATCGCTTAGTTTGGTGTTTTGTCAATCTAGGTATATATATTGTCAAGTCTAAATTAGAGGCAACTTCTTGTGCTTCTAAAAATAATCACTTAAATTCATTGTTGGCATTATTTCTAAGTCATTGAAGAATAGACCCTACATACTACACTATCTACTTTCTACTAATATTATTATGCAATATGCATTTGTAAAAAATACAATAAATTCTATATATATATATATAATGGTGATACACAAAGCGTTGGAAATTAAAATCCCGTTTTTAGCGGTTTTTCGTAATTTTCCGGTGGTTTTTCCCGTAACATTAAATAACTGTTGAAAAATCGAAAAATCACACTCTTGATTCAATTTGCTAAAATATAAGATACTATATGTTGAAATCGAAGCAATCTTTCTGGTAAAAATTTTTTATACAGGATAAAAAAAGAACACTGTAATACCACTAGCTTCCTTGCTCCTCTTAGAATCTAAAATTATATAAAAAATCTTATATTGTGAATTAAATGTTATTAAAATAATATTAAAATTAAAAATATTAGTTAGGATAAAAAAACAATCATAATAACCGCGAACTAAGATATACTCTAAGACATATCTTAGTTCGTGATAATAACATTAAGTAACAGGTAAAATTCCAATTTAATCATACAATATTCAATAAGCTAAGTAACAACGTTGAAATATACATTCCATAAAATTAGGTTAAGATAATAATATTATGTAATAAAATAACATTAGTATAATTTTAAGCATAGTTAATAAGTACAATGTAACGAGTGGCGGATTTAGCATTTTGGTGTCCATATAGGCTTATTCACTCTGCTTCCCCCTCCCCCTATCAATCTAGTAAGGAATCAACAATATTTGGTTTAAACCCTTCTCTTCAAATTGTATTCACTTTTTATCAAAAAAAAAAATATCATATAAAATATTTAAAATAGACAAATAAAATATTTCATGTCTAATATTTTACTTCATGTAGCAATACAAATAAACGATGCATTGTACAGTCACAAAACGGAAATATAAATAGCCAGATATGAAATAGGTAGAAACACTGAACACAGAAACATAGATATCATATTATATAATATTTAAATAAAATTGGTACAAAATCTTTGAAAACATCTTTTAAATGTAATTAAATGAGTATTTTCTTTTTTACAATTACAAAATAGATAATTAAATATTATTTAGTACTTTAGTATTATTTTCAAAAGCTTGCCCGCTAGAAGGTTAAATAAAATAATGAAAAGTAGGAATGTACTTTATTACTGCTCTTCGCTTTTCGGTCGATCGTCGTCACTCGTCACTCATCAAATGCCAACAATCAAATTAATTTAAAATTTTAAACATGAGAAATTAAATGTTTATTATATTGGTCTTGGACATAATAATATTATCAATAGTCAATAAAACACGCGGTCGTAGGCAAACGAAGGCCGTAGATCGTGTTGCGGGTAGTGGTAATGATAAACTGGGAACAAGTATATTTTCCGAAAATAACAAACAAGTAAGTAGGTAGGTACCTAACTGTTTTATTTTCTGAAAATACTCGGATAGTTGAATGTTCCCAATAAGTACATACTAATAAGTTATCAATAATAACTATAGTAATTAGTAACTAACTGTAATTCTTTTATTACACATGAAATATTTTAAAATTGTAATAATAATTGTAATATTCTTACTATAGGTACGCATCATACAATGTATATATTAATATATTATTATACATTTTTAAAATTATTTTTATTCGTGTTTATATTACAAATAAAAAAAAAAAAAAATTAAAATAAGTATAAGCACCTAATAAGTCAATAATAACCTTTAATTCTAAAAACTAGCCTCGCTGGGCTATAGCCTTTTAGTCTGCCTTTTAGCCTGCCTCTTAATCCGCCACTGAATGTAACTAGGTTAAACTCAATAACCAATTGTGCTTCAATACCTAATAAAATTGATATATTATTATAAAGAATAATATGTGAAGACACAAAAAGGGTCAGTGGTGATGATCGTGTGATACAATTATCACTAAACGTCTATTGTTAAATTATTTGTTCGTTTATTTGTGTACGTCAGAAGTGATCGGCGTATACGACACCAGTATTAGTATACTAATACCTACGTCGAAAAACAATATTTTATATTATCTATACGACTGTTCCTACCTATTTGACCAAGGGCGTATTTACATGTTTCCGGCGTGTAGGCTTATGGACAATTGCTACCCTAAATAATAAAACTATAATAGTATACATAACAAATTTTACAATAGGTAACGTATAATCATAACCTTAAACAATTTTCCGCCCCTCAACATTTGCCGCTGTAGCCATGTGTATATGAATACTCCACTGTATTTGACGTAGACGCGTAGCAAGGTTTAAAGATAATAAATATTCTAATAACCTTGACGTGTAGTAGTAGGACCTATAGTCTATTATATAATACATTTTAAAACAAGTTAGCGACGTAATAATTTTTTCATTGCACCTACCTAACCTAAAGGTTGTTTGTCCTTCGGTCGATAAAGTTATCGCATATAGCTGGTAGTAGGTATCTACCAACTTAGTATCGAACCGACTAAATATAACATAGGAACTAGTATCGTCAAATAGTAGTATAGGTTTTTAAAAGACTCGATATTCTGCATCTAGAACTTTAGTGTTGTAAAGTTATATTGATATTATCGTATCTTACGTACCTAGTGTTATCTTATGAAGTTAAAAATTAATTAATCCAATAAAAATATTGTTGAGTTTTTCACATATATTGTCATATTATTTTTATATAATACGTATAATATTATGTTATAAAATGTACGCTATAATTTGATTTTGATATAACTTATTTATAAAAATGTATTGTTTGTATTTTTTTGAAATATTATGCATTTGATTTAAGCTTACTATTGACAATGAAGGTGATGATTTCCTGGTTAATATATTCATGTTTAATTTTCGGTAAGTAATATCAGTGTTAACTATAATATAATAATACATAGAAAATCATGGTTGGTATTAAGACATTTTGTATAGTATAGTATCTATAGTACGTTAAATTTTTGTAATGTACTATAGATGTACTATAGATGTACTATGTAAATGTGAAAAACAAAAGAAAAATCAAGGAAAGACGGGAATATTTATATTAGCATTTTCTATACACCATAACATTTTCCAAATATTTTGACTTATTTTGAGCTGACATTGACATTGTCAGTTTTCAATTTTTTTAGTTTTTTTTTTCTATAAATATCAATTAAATTTTATTTATTGGGTAAAAAAGAGTGAGAATTTAATGCAAGGCTCTTGATATATTATATTGTTACAATATTAGTTGAAAAGTATTAAAAATATATGGGCACAATTTTTTTTATAAGCATTTAAAGTTCGAATTTCGACAAAACGATCAAATTTAAAATGTGTTCATAATTTTGTAGTTAAAAATTTATAAAATGTTCAATTTTTATAGCTAAAGATTTAAAATTTAAAACAAGGTTCCACGTTAATAGGTCATATATAAATTAATTTATTCACAATAATATCATCAAATATACTTGGTAATATCTATGCGACAGCTGCACACCAAGCCGGATGACGCATGTACGTGTGTGCGTCCGCCCTTGGCGCGGCGGCCTATACGGCTACACGCAGCGCGTCGTTTGTGAAACTTACCTCATCGGTGATTTGTCGATAACCCTATAGAAGGGGGATATGATTTTGATATAATGAGATTTGTTTGTTTTGAGGAAATGGTTTTATCAACGTAGAAAATAGATTTAAAATTGATATAATAATTTATAATTTTATCATTAATAAAATTAACTCATATAGTGAGTAATAGCCAATAGCCAATAGGTGAATTATTTTAAAATCATTAAATAATAATTAATAAATTTTGAATTTTATAATTTATCATGTAATACCAATCACTTACTTAAAACTCTTAACAAAATTCGAATCATTGTCTGTAGTTGTATAACTTATTTTGCTGCTTATATCATATTTTAAGTACACAGATTCCATTTCCTTTGGTAATACATCAAATGTGTGTCTCCCTTCCAATCGTTTTACGATCAATACACATGGTTTTCTAGTTAAATCTTCATCAATTATCCAATGACTATTGACAAGTAATGTCTATGCATGAGCTATGAAAAAATTAAAATATATTTAGCAATGGCGGTTTTGAAGGTGTGACTGCCCTCCCCTTTGGGGCTTGTTAACGTCTATTAATATGAAAACATATATTGTGTCATTGTACTAAATTTTCCTCCCTCTTGAAGTTTTGTCAAAATTCCACTGGTATTTACTAAATATAATTAAGTTTGTAAAGAACTTACCTTTTAAATATTGACCAGCAGTCAGAAGTGGTAGTAAAATATTCAATATTAGTCATTTCTTCTTTGAGACGGATTAATTGGTGTTGGAATTAGGTATTTAATCTTTTCATTAAAGTTGGACGAGACATACATTTTCTCCCAGGAAAGCCTTTTTGAATTAAAGTTTTGAAATCTAAATGATCAACTATAGTATATATATATATATGCTAAAAGGTAAACATGCGTTCACAATAAGGTTTTGGACTAATAGGTACATCAAGTTCATCTAAAACAAAAAAAAAATTTTAATTATTGGTTAAAAATTTAAAATACCAAATAAAATATTTATTTGAACAAGTTCTAATTTTTACCTTGACTTGTACAGCTCTTTTGACCGAAGTATACTCTAAAAGGTGGGTTAATTACGATCATACTTTTGAATGTGCTTAGATCTTTTTGCAGAATTTAATACTTCAGTTTCAATTTTTTCGGTTTTGTTAATTTGATCATTAGAAGTATTTTTTAATTTTAATAGTTCCTTAACACTCTTTAAATTGGATTGTTGAATCTATAAAAAAAAATTACAAAAATATTTATTATTAATATGTTTGTGATATTATATAGAATATAATAGGTATAATAATAATATTATAATATAAAGTTAAATATTAATGTCTATTATTCGTAATGAACATAAATTATTTAATAATATTAATTTAGGACTTGGGTATAAGTAAAGTATACCTTTAATTTTTAAATGATTTCGTATGTTCGATTTCGATCTGGTATCAGCTGTACGAGTTTTTGCTGATTGACAATGTAAGCATTTAACTTCGAACGTTTGGAATATTATTTCGTCTTGAATTAATCTTACAGTTTTAAAATTCTCATTGTATATGTCCCAAGGAAGTTTTGAACACTGTACCGGTGTTTGAATACGGGTATTCGAATTAGATACAGGATCATCTTCCATTTCATCAGTTAATGTGGAGGAGGACATAATAACGTAAAATAACAAAAACATTCACTTAAAGATGTATGCAATTAACCAGGGCTTGAAACCGAAAAAAATTTTTCCTATTCCGGTTTCAGTTTCGGATACCGGTATTCATTTTTTCCGTTTCGATTTCGGTTTTTAACAGTTTTAATCGGTATTCAAAATCAGTATCGTATATCGGTTTTAATCCCTGTAATTATAATAATTTATAATGACATAAAATACTGGCGTAGGAACCTACTCGCCAGTCGCGGTCACTGTCAGTGGCAGTGTGAACTTTTTTCCTATGACGTAATTACCCACACACCAATATATTTACACAGGTCGTATGTAACTATGCGCAGTGGTGTATTGGTAAATATATTTATGGGTATACGCACCAATAAAATATGTACGTAACCTAAACGATCAAATTATATCATCGTATATATTATATATCGTTATTGCAGTTAAATTAGTACATAGTTTTTAACATTATTTTATTAATTTTTTTATAATGTAACAATAGAAAATAAAACAAAATCAACTCGAATGTCAAAAAAATTAAAATAATAATAACATTATTATTATAGGTACAATCTATAGAATTTTCCACATAGATTTTTTGTATTCAATATTGGGTTTACTAAATTGAACTTAAAGTCTTGAAATACATTAAACACGACGCATATTGTTATATAACTTATATTCAATACCTACCTCAATTGATAAGTAATTCATTAATGCATATAATAACGAATAACGTTTTTTTCCTATATGAATTATTAAATAAATTTTAAATCTTATTTGGTTTTCTGGTTATTTTGGAAGCGTATACCCGTAAAATAAGATTTTACCTTGGGTATACGCCGAAAATCGAAAATCTTCTGATGGGTATACGGCGTATACCCGCGTACCCGTACCAATACACCACTGACTATGCGTGTATAAATTATAAACTAGTCTAGCCGCAGTGGCGTACTTAGGCCTTTGTTGAATAGGGGGGGGGGGGGGCAAATATATGGTACCCTACTCTAAAAATGTAATTGTTAGCCAGTGCGCCCAAGTTGAATTAATATTATTTGCATATTATTATATCCGTATAAAATAATAATATAATAATATACTTTGGAAGTTTCAAGTACGCACTAATAATATTTGAAATTACAACACAAAACTAAAATCATTATTCTTCGTTTAAATATCTAATTTCCTCCAAATTTCAACTTTATAAAGAACTAAAAAAAAGCTGTGTTTATATATTTTTTGAAAATTTTCAGTTACAGTATGAACTTCTTACATGGAACCTATTTTTAAATCCTTAGCTATACAAATTTAACATTTTATATATTTTTAAGTTTTTAGTTGCAAAATAATTTTTACATTTTCAATTTGATAAACGCGGTATAACGATATCTAATACCTATCATACAAGATAGAACTATAGAAGACGTATAGAATATAAATATAATAGAAACGACACTCAAACAGCGATCGATTTAATTACCTTTACAATAATTGCTTTTCTGGAGGCTCCATCATCCACATGATGTTATAATAAATAATTATATCTTATAAGTTATAATATTATATTTAATATTGATCGCATTGTATGATAGTAGTATAGAACAATTTTACATAATATACACGATATTTATTATTTTCTACCATAATATGCAGTATAAATTACATAATTCATAGCTATTTTAAACAGAAATTCAATTATAGCCTATAGGTTTATTTTAAATGCGTAGAGCTATTTAAATGTTAGATATTAATGTTATAATTTTTCGACTTCCGTTTCGGATATCATGTTATTTCTTAAGATTTCGTCTTAAGTTTCAAAAAACGGTATTATTTTTCCGATTTCGACTTCGGTTTTAGATATCGGTATTTATGTTTTCCGATTTCGGTTTTATTTTCGGATACCGGTATTGATTTTTTTCGATTTCGGTTTCGGTTTAAGATACCGGTATCGATTTTTTCCGATTTCGGTTTTGGTTTTGGATACCGGTATTAATTTTTTCGATTTCGGTTTCGGTTTCGATTTCGGTTTCGGTTTTTAACGGTTTAAACTGGTATATTCAAAATCGGTATCGAAAATCGGTTTCAAGCCCTGCAATTAACTATTAAAGTGCTTTTGCTACTATTTCATTAAAGTAAAACACTACACTATTGTCTATTTCTGAAAACAAAATACGTGTGTTCACTATTCAGTGTTGTAGATATTTCGATTTCGATTGTGGTCTGTAGTTTGTTCAGTGTTTGGCTTTCACACTGCTTTCAGCGGCAGCAGGATGCAGGCAGCACCGATGTTGAACGTACCTATTTCGTAATAAAAATAACTAATAATAGACAATAGTATTTTATAGTAATAAGTTATAAAAACCTTTAACCAGGTAACAAATAAATCCAACTTTCCCACAATTCAACAAAATATCGTAATCATAAGTTACTTATACATTTTCACCACTATTGTGATACGACCGATATGAAAACTATAATGTTTATGATTTATAATAATATGTCTTGTCACAACCAACTTCAAAACTATTTTTCTGAATAGGAAAAATTATTTTTTTAATGAATACAAAATACAAACAAAAGTATTCAAGTACTTTTATTCGAATACTTTACAAGACTGGACATTTCCATGTGTTAAAATTGTTAGATTTGTTGTAACCATGGTTTGCTGTTAACATTTAATGTTTATCACTAGGGATGATAATGTGGTGGTTTTCTCTTGGCTTTCCCATCGAAATAGCATCTTATATCACTATAGTATGCTTTTCAAGCATTAACTAACTTATGCTTGATACTAGAACAGCTTCTGCCACCTTTTAGGTCTATTTTAGTTGCATTCTATGACGGGCATGAACTACTGAGGGTGTATTATAGGTTGACCATATTTAAAAAAATAAAATACAGGCCTAAAATATTATCATATTATTATATAATGCAACAATAATAACGGTAAAAACAAAAATCCAAAAATACAATTGAAAAGTATAGATTTTTATATTATTCTATAATCAATTCTATAATTCAATAATAGGTATCATTTTAAACATTTAAAAAATTATAAATTTACAGTAAGGCAAAAAACGGGATTAATATGGGTCAAAATGCGTCCTTAGAGAAGTTTGTCAGGACAACGGGATACAAAGCTGAAATTAAGGACAATCCTGTATAAAAGAGGACGCATGGTCATCCTATTTTAATCCCCACCCCCAGGGATAACGTTACATAATATATATGCAATGCATATATATATGAATGCACAATATATACGGTTATATGATACCTAATATTGAATTCAAACTGTTAATACTGATTACAATAATTATTTTAATCCCCTAAACATTGTTAACGTATTTAATGCATACAAATGTATTATTTCAGAATCCGGTATTTTGTGTGACAGAAAACTCGAAAGACGGCAAGCTGTATCATCTGCTCA
>NC_042495.1:100533784-100561043 GCF_005508785.2 Acyrthosiphon pisum | reverse complement strand
AATGAAGTAAATGCCACTCAGAGTCCTTTTGTATTAGAAAGATCATTTCCATACATCGACAATGGTACTTGTCAAAATTTCCAACGTAAAAAAGGAATTTCAGAATATGAAACTTATGATCTGCTTTGTGTTGGTTGTGATTGCGGTAATACGAATTTAGATTCTGAGCGTAGCATAGTCACAAACTGGGGGCTTGGGTGGCTAAGTCCCCCAAACTCAACCTTAGCCCCCCCCCCAAAAAAAAAAACCTAGGACATACAATTTTAAAATGCTATATTGCAATGGTTTGCTTGTCTTTAATATATTCAGCCCCCCCCCCCCCCAAGTCAAAAGTGGAAATTACGCCAATGGTGCGTAGCGATTAAAGCATAGGTTTTAAAGTTATACGTGTTGTTTTTATTGTGTCAATGAAGTCTGAATGCATTTTGGTGTAGTGAAAATGGTTCGATTTTTAACTAATTTGAAGCTATTTGATAGATGATTAGATCTAATTGGTACTTTGGGGAACAAAAATAAAATATTCTAGTGCTTTTTTTAATATTTGGAAAAATTAAAAAAAAAGTTATGCAAAACTATTTTTTTGACAATATCTATTTTTTTTTTTTAGAGTAATTAAAACAGTTAAACTTTTAAAAGAAAATCGATCTATCTTGACTAAACATGGTTTATTAAACTATATTTTCTTTTCCCCCAGAAAAGATTCTGAAACTAAAAATGTAAAAACTCATTTGACTACTTATCGGTTACACCAACACAAACATTAACAAACAATAAAAATTAATTAAAAACAGAAATCAGTGTAAGATTAATACATTCATTGCTTCGCTCAACATTTAAAATTAAACAAAATTGTAATTTTACTAATTGTTCCAAATTTCCATATTTATTTTAAAATAAAAACAAAGAAACTTCCATAGGTACTACAATGTCTCATGGGCTACAAAAACAATTTCGTATTGTAGATAAATTCTTTAAATATAATTAAACACATTTGTTTCTAAAGTACCTGGTTAAACAGAAAATATTTTACTAAATGGAAGTTCCTTATAAGGAAGTTTAACTGCATTGATAAACGAAAATTAACCCAAAAACAATAATTATACAAATTCCTTAATAATAATAAAATAATAATATTCAAGTTATATTTTTTATAGTCGACAGCGAAGCATTTAACGTTTATCCCGGATCGTTAAAAATACGTGGTACCCGCTTGTGTTGTCTTCGTCTTACAAAAGTATAACAGCAAATTTTCGTTCGCTAGTGTCAATAGTTTTAAAATTAGAGTAAGTTGACCTATTATCAAACTCTTAGGTAAGAATATTATCAAAATAATTTGAAACATTTCAAAATTAGGTATAAATATCAAGAAAAAACTATTTTAAACAACTCGTCATGGTAAACTTTAATTATTATGAACCTTTACAACAGTTTTAGTATGTATTTAAATTTTTTCTAGTAGATATACAATTATTTTTATTATATTAAGTACATTTAGATCATCTATACTATGTACATTGCATTAGTATATACTATACAATAAATAAGAGAACATTGTATTGCACGTTATGATCATGTCATAATATTTATAACATTAACGATACAACAAAGATCATATACTATTTATAAAATTAATTTATAATATTTTTTATTTAAACATCTACAACACAACAGCATTTCAATTGTGCAGAATTCCGGGTAAACTATATAATATACTGTTACAAATATAATATTATCTATTACTTATTAGTTATTAGTTTATTACTGATAAATAACAATTATATAAAGATTCATATAACTTCGATTAAGCTAACATTTATTTTTATCAATATTTCCAGTCCTGGGGTTCAGCCAGTTGTGAATGTTTGTGCAAGACATATTGGAATATTGCAACATTTAATATATTTTATACTTCCTAACTTTCAAAACCAACTCTGCCATGGTATATAGGTAGTATAGGTTTTATATCAATTTAATAATATATCCATATAATTATTGGATTGTATATTATATAATATAATTAATAATGTAAATCTGTATTGCACGAAGGTAATCGTTTTGGCCGACAAATTAACCCGGATTAACAGTCCGTTTTGGTGAGTTTCATTTCTACCATTTGAACGAGTATTTTTACGTTTTACCTGTTCATGGTATAGACAAAGATACGGATGGGTGCACGGGAATTGGGCCACAATTAACCTTCTTTCAAAAACATATACGGTAACTGGGCCACAACAGTTTTACATTTATAACAGGTAGACCCAGTGATTGGGCCACTATTTTCAACGACTTTTTTTTATTGTATAATTGGAACAGTAAATTAATAGATATGTTATATATAAATTGCTTATTACAAATTTAAATTTCCCTTTTTTCATTATAATCTATTTATGTTGATGGCACTTTTGAATACTGTGCAAAGCATCTTTATCAATTACTTTCTATTCATGGCTTTAAAGATAATCATATTATGTTTCTTTAGTATTTTGTCTACCTCAAGACACGCAAAAAAGCACTTATATATAAACATTAAAATCAACTATCCTTTATTGCACATATCATGCTTTATATTTTAAGCTAACAAAAGTTACTGTCGATTTTAGGACTTCAAGAGGGAATTAATCATGACCATATTTAAAAAAATAAAATACAGTCCTAAAATATTATCATCTCATTACATAATACAACAATAATAATTATAATAACAGTAAAAATAAACATCTAAAAATACAATAAATTGAAAAGTATAGATTATTACATTATTCTATTCAATAATGTTATTTCAAACATTTCAAAAATTAAAAATAACAGTAAGGCACAAAACGGGATTAATATGGGACAAGTTTGAAATTACGGGACAAAAAGCGTCCTGAGAGCAATTTGTCTGGACAACAGGATACAAAGCTGAAATAAAGGACAATTCTGTATAAAAGAGGACGTATGGTCACCCTAAATTAATCATACATGATTTATTTACATTATAACACAATTACATAATCATAATCCTAATGTAAAAAGATTATAAGTGTTTCTAAAAAAAGCTACTGAACATACACATGAAAGCCCTAATAAAATCGTTAGGAAAGAATTATTAGCAGACAAGTCAGGAATTCAGTATAAGCTTAATTATTCTGAAATTAATTGAATCAGGTGATCAATAATTTATCATATCTGAAAATATAGTACCCTATATTACCAAAATCACAAATATGCAATCAACCATTAAATACTTTTCATTTAATTCAAAGTTGGTATAAGTAAATATTGAAACATAAAAATGTATTGAAAGCATATTTAATTAAAGATTTTCAAGTCAATTTGGGGCTCACAAGTTTTTTGGCCTATAATTTTTGCCACCTGCTGAAATAGGAGATGCATTTACTGAATTGTTATCAATTTTACCAGCCGAATATGAAAGTGTAAATTTTTCTGATTATGTCTTGGATACATACATAGACGAAAACTTATTCTATTTTTAGTTGAATAAATCCTTGCCCAAACGCTATAACTCTATTTAGTATTCGCTCAAACGGACTTGTTTTGGGTCGATTAGCCCAAATGGTAGCCCACACCCTCTTATTGCCTTAAATCTAAGGTAGGAGGGAAGGGTCTGAGAGAACCAGCCAAATATTCCATTAGCTTCCCTCCACAAAACAGACAACTTTTTAGTTGTGTTTGATAGAATCATACATTGATCACTGAATTGACTGAAAAACTTAATTGTTTTCTGAGAATTGGTTAAAAATCAAACTAAAAATGTTATTAAAACTATTAGAAGTGACTGTGGTTTAGAGTGTAAAAATTCCGAAGTTCAAGCAATTTTAAATCATCATGGTATATGTATAGCATGAAACAAGTGTAATTAATTTTTCTCAATAAAATAGTAAGCCGAACGTTCAATGAGGATTATTTGCGAGGCATCCAGAACAATGATCTATGCCAAGAGTTTTCAAAAACTACTGTTGGCAGAAGCAGTCAATACGGTAGTGTTCATATTAAATTATATTGGTAATTCGGGGAATGTATATAACACTCCATACCAGGTATGGTTTGATAAATTTTCTAAAATATAAAAGTTCATAGAATTTGGAATAAACGCATATAGTTCAGTTCCAAAACAACAACGAAACAAGTAGGATGCATAAAGCCGAAAAAGATACTTTGTCAGATATTCAGAAACTTTAAAAGCGGATTGTATTTGGTATAAAGAAAATAATGAGGTGTCACTTAGTAGATACGTAATTTTTAATGATCAATGTGTTGTAAATAACCAATTTGTAGAATGTTCCGATAATTTAAATAATAATAAAAACATTGATGTTCTTAGCTTACACAAAGGTGGCTCATTAGAACACAGCAATAAATCAGAAGAAGATGAAGTCTTGATAAATGAATTTGAATCAATAAGTGAAGATATCAATGAAAATCAAGAGCATGAACAAGGAAATAGATCAAATGTCAACATGTACAATTTTCGAGACACAAGTAATATTAAGAAACCATAACTCAGCCTTTTCGTAGACGAATCCAATCCAGTGAATATTAAGGAAGCTGTGGAGTCACACAACTCAAAAACATGGATAGAAGCCATGAACAATGAAATGGAATCTCTTGAACAAAACGGAACATGGTCTCTCGTAAATTTATCTAAAGATAGAAATATTGTAAATTGTGGTTGGGCGTATAAAACAAAATACAGTTTTCGTGGACATGTTGACTGCTAGTAGGCTAGGCTAGTAATAAATGGATATAGTCAAATATTCAGTATTGATTTTAATAAAACGTTTAGTCCTGCTATAAAGTTCGGTCCATATTAGCTATATCAGCAGCAGTACAATTACAACTTCGACAATTTTACGTAAAAACCGCTTTTTTTTATATGGACATTTAGACGAAGAAATTTACTTGAGACAACCACAAAGTTTCAACGATGCTACAGTAAAGGTGTGCAGACTTCAACTCAGCTTATATGGTCTTTTGGTGGGAGCACACAAAAAATTAGACCGACCGGCGTCCGTGAGGACGTTGATTGGGTGTTCGTGGCTTCGTTATATATGTGGTAGCTCGCAGGTGTCGTGACTGGGTAGGATTGGGTGAAGAGACCCGCAGTTTAGTCGTCACTTCCCAAGCCCGTTGAGATGAACCATCAGAATGCGCTCTGCGCCCGTGCGCAGAATCTTATGTGGCCCGTCCACCACATTCTAAAGCAGTCACCATGATGTTAAATCTTAAAGTTAAAAACATTTCTTCTTAACTTTAATATATTAGAAACAAAAGCAGATCCTTATGCTTTTGTTAATAGAGAAAATAACATTATAGTGTTAAATTTTGCTATATTGGTCAATGATTGATTGATGAGTAGTTTCAACTACATCTATTCGGTATGTAAATGCATTGATCAAATATTTGAGACAACATTTTAATATTACCGAAGGAGAATTGAATCAATTTTTAGGTACAAAAATTGAGAATAAATCTGATGGATCAATTGTAATTCACCAATGGTTGTAGTGTAAAAGAATGTTGGAGAAGTTTAATATGACTGAAGCAAATCTAGTTCAAATACCATCAGTCTTTCAAAATTCATTAGATGACAAGCAACAAATTACTAATCTAATTAGTTAAGTACCATATCGAGAAGCAGTTGGAAGCTAATTTTATCAGTTTACAAGACCAGACATAACTTTTTCAGTAAATCTAGTTAGTAGAGGATCCAAAGGAACAACACTGGACAGCAGTGAAACTTATTTCAAAATATTTAAAAGGAACTATTAATTTCGGATTGATATTTTGTTCTAGAAAAATACTCATGTTTAAGGTATATAGTGCATAATGCTGACTTGGATACACGCAGGTCAAAATCAAGGTCAGTATTTACATCAGGATCTGGAAGTATACCATGGAGTTCACGTCGTAAACAGTGTGTTAGCATAATCACAACTGAATAACTGAATTAGAGTCCAATAGTGCATAGCTTTAAGTCAAGCAGTACAATAATTAAATTGGTTAAAATTGTTTTTAGGTGAATTACTGAACCAGTCATCAATGGTCCCCACAATGTATGGAGACAATCAGAGTATGTTTTAACTCGTGAGAAATTTAGAGTTTCATAGAATAACCAATACAGATGTTCGCTACCACTATATATGAGAAAAGTTCAATGAGGGATGGTTTTCATTGGAGTACATATCCAGCAAGGAGCAGATTGCGGACATTATGACTAAACCATCTCCACGAACGCAGTTCCATGAGCTATGGCCTATGGGAGAAGTTAGGAGTTATACATATTGATGAATAGGGGTATATTGTTTAAGGGAAAGTGTTGGAATTATAAACAAATTACCCTATAGTGTCATGTAGTGCATAAGTAATCTATTCATACTATAGTACATCAGACGTTGAGTATACTTTTTTATAATACTATAGCGTAAAAGTATTGTGTAGCGTAGCCAGTATATACCGTTAGTTCTTGATATATTATATTACACATTGTTAAACTATTGTACAACGTATAATTATACTTATTATAATATTATATATATCTGATCTTATTATTTACCTTTTGCTTCTGTATATCTGTGTACTTCAACACTATTGTTTAAAAGGTCGATTGGTGTTAATCTATAAATAAATATTAATGTTACTTTCCTCATTACCCCGGGAAAATTTAATAGATTTTCTCCTAGCACCCACTACCCAAAAATAGTAATATTTTTAATGTTTAATGTGTGTGTAATGTATAAAATATCTCTCGTTTCAGGACTAAACCTAGATATTACCATCGGTGGAGCAGGCATATTTTTTTTACACTCTAATTCTTATTTTTTGACCGGGGTTATGATTTCACGTTTTAATGAAATAAACGATACAGTTTTAGGATTTATAGACATGAAATACCATGTTCAATGGATTCGTGGAATTTTAAACGAACATGTGAGTAAATATATTTGTATTTATTGGAACCTATTAATTTAAATTTTAAATTAATTGAATTGGATTGGTTTTTAAATGAAAACTTTTGGTTTAAAACTAACATACTTTAAATAGAATATATATATTTAACATTTATAATAAGGTTTTGACAGGTCACAGTGAATTCATGCGTTTTACCAACTGTCGAAGGAGTTCTATATTATTATGAAGGTTCTAATGAAATTTTATCTCCCGGGACATTAATTAATCATCATCTTACTGTTATTGAGAATTGTGAAGTTGGATATCATAAGGCTTATCCCAATGGTTTTAGGTTTTGTCAGAGAACAGGAAATTGGTTATCGAGTACTGAGAAATTATGTTTCAGTAAGTTTTGAACAGTCGTTCGAATGTCGTAATAATTCTTTATTTTTAAATATTATAATACAAGTATAAAGTATGACATATGTTTGATTATAATTTATCTACTTTTATAGAAATGTGTCCACCTCTAATATCAGATAGCTTAGATATTAAATGTAGTCATAATGGTAAGTATGCTAATTGTTCAAATTTATCGATACTTGATACAATAGCAACACTATCATGCAAGCCAACATTTACTGCACCAAATGGACAAGAGATTTCACTTGAATTATTTTGTCAGTCTAATGGGCTGTGGAATAAACAACTATATAGATGCAATCCATGTAATTGTATTTTTATCATATAAACATGAGTCTCTAATTTATATATATATATATATTAGTCATTTACATAACTTTTACTGTATTCAAATGGTTTTGTTTGTATTATAAATGATAAAATTAGGGAGGAAAAATAATTGTTTGGTTAGGCATATTCGTTTTGTGTACAACTGTCCACAATATGTTTATACCATAGATACTTATCAATAATAACCATATATTATATTTATATTTAAATCTTATTTCAGATTGCGGTAGAGTATATGTCGAAAACCAAGTATTGATCGACAATGGTGATAGAGCACTTGTTGGAACGGCTCCTTGGAATGTTGGAATATATCAGTTAAATAAAATAAATTATAATTATGACATGATATGTGGAGGATCAATTATTTCTCCACAATTAAGTCATTTCTGGTAAAACCTTTGTACAATGTATTTAGAAAAGAATGGAAACTAAATAAATATAATTTTCAGCGGCTCATTGTTTTTGGCAAAAAGCTGTGTTATCTAAGAATATATCTGTAACGGATGGTCTATACAAAATTGCTGTTGGAAAATATGATAGAAATATTACAATAATTGACAATGAATTTACTCAAATAATAAATGTAAGTTATTAATAATTCAAAAGTCTAAAAATAATTGGTATGATATGATATAAATTAAAACAATTTTACAGGTGGAAATGATTCACCTGAAAGAAGGTTATTATGGACGTACTGGGTTCCATGCTGAAGATATAGCTATTATAGTGTTACAAAACAAAGTTTCTTTTAGTAATGGTGTTTCACCTGTTTGTATCGATTGGAACGGTAAATACAATGTAGTCAATGGAAATCAAGGAAAGGTTTGTTTGTAATATTATTTTAAAAAATAAAATCGTGATTTAATTAAAGTTAATTACTGTACCTATCTATCGATAATTTTCAATTTGTATGTAAGAGCAAAGACCATAGGATTATATTCTAAAGTATATGTATAAAATGTATTATTAGCATATTACATTACATAACTAAAAGTTATGTATGAGTGGATACCGCTCTGCTGTAGGTAAAAAGTGAGTTACTGCAATGGGTGATGTGAAATTTAAATTTAGTCATAGGTATAATATTATTGTATTTGAAAAACGATTCTAGGTGGAAACAGTCTATGAGTCAGCATATTTTATAACTATACTATTGAATTACAACAAAAATCTAAGATCTAGAAATCTGGAGATTTGGTCTTTTTCTAATTTCATCAACTTTTACTATCTCAATATTATGATATACAATAATTATTTTGTTTTTAAATAACATTATTTTCTTTTATTTATCAATATATTATACTCTTTCGAGCTTACAGTAAAATTAGTTTATTTAGGGATAACATACGTCATGCAGGGGTGGGTATTACGTTGGACCGTCGCAATGATGGTACTCTCACCCTGCAGGCTATTTTTATATATATAATATATATCTTTATATCTATACATTTCATGGCGGAACGGTATACCGTATTCCGACAACGTTTTTCCCGGAGCGTGCGCGACATCGCGTGTCGTGTATACGCGATACGTATTATCATAGTTGAATGTTATATTTGTTTATCTTTTTTTGATTTGAGAGGATTTAGTGGCTGTATAGGAAGTAATTCTAACCATTCTTGTTCGTCAACAGAAAAATCTGAATGAAAATAATAGACATAATAATAATGTAAAGTAAATAATAATTATAATAATAATAATAATAATAATAATTTGAGAAAAATAATATTTCAGAATAAAAGGAAATGTTATTATCTTTTCCTGGCTAAGAAATTTCGTAGACTCGGCTTATTGTACAGTTTATGCAAGTTTACGTTTGATCTTCTTTTATAACTTCCTAAGTCATTATTATACACTGGTCCATATACTTTCTTGAGTATTTTCCTCTCGAAACTCTGTTGTCTTTCTTCATCTCCTTGAGCACTATACCATGTATCGCATGCGTACCTTACTATGGGTTTCAAGTACGTTCAGTATTGGCGTTCCTTTGTATGTCTGGGCAGAATTTTGGAGGAAAACATTTCTTTCATTGTGAAGTAACATCTGTTTGACGCATTTAGTCTCATCCTAATTTTATTGTGCATATTGTTGTTTTCGTTTATGTTAACCCCCAAGTACTTGAAGTCCTCTACCTGCGCGAAAATAAGTCCTTCGATGGATAGATTATCCTTTACAGTTGTATTCCTAATCATCACCATATATTTTGTCTTGTTTTCGTTTATTACTAGTCCAATAGTCCCATATTGCAGCTAGATTTTATTAGCTTTCTTCAAAGCTGGGCAGTAACTAGTTAAAAAGTTAAAAGTTAAGTTAAAAGTTACTTTTTTTGATAACTTTTAACTTAACTAGTTAAAAAAAAAATAGAATATAGAAAATAACTTAATTAGTAACTAAGTTATTTATTTTTATAAATAATTGTAACTTAACTTAGTTATTTTGTTAAAATGAAAGTTATTTGTAAAAAGTTATTTACGAATTTTCCTATTATGATTTATGTGATTTATCATTTATGAACTGTATATTATTTGCATTGATATTTCTGAGAACCGCGACAGAGCTATATCTACCGATGATTGTATGTATGTATTTTATTGTATTTATTACTATACTATAAACATATTATTATAGTATATACTAATGATTAATATTATACTATATAGACATATTGTAATTACTAATTAGTAGTATTATACTATTATAGTGAATAGTGATTATTATTATTTATTTATTACTTATTTGGAATATAACTTGGAAGTTTATATTTTCTATGAAATTACAACAGTTAAGATTTATGTTACATTGTTACTAGTGTACTGTGTACATTGATAGGTACGTAATGTTAAATAATACAATTTCCAGAACGGATCTAATTAGTAATTTCTGATACGGTGATACTTATGCCGTGTTTTCTACAAACTACACCCTAAATTCTTTTAATATTATATTGGGATATAAAGAAAATAATATATACGTCTCTATATAATATAATATATTAATATCAGCTTATGTAGTAGTGTGTCAACTGGTGTGAGTGTGTACCTAACTACGAGGGTTCCAAAATCCAACAGTAAATTTAGTCATTCGTCAATGTAATCCTTTGAGCATTAATGTGTTATAGTACCCAGTGCCGATACTGAAATAAAATATAAAGACTATAAAATAATATAGTCTGTGCATTTGTTATTAATTTGTTTTACTTTATACCAAAACTAGTTGTTTTCCTCCAATGAGATAAAAAAAGTTTATGAGTAAGTTAAAGGTATTTAAAAAAATAAAAGTAACTTAACTTTTAACTTAACTTAGTTATTATTTTCATGAAAATTTGTAACTTAACTTAGTTACTCAAATTCAGTAACTTATTAAAACTAACTTTTACTTAGCTAAAATATTTTTTATTTTAGGATAACTTAACTTTAACTAGTTGAAAAAATTGGTTAAATTGCCCAGCTTTGGCTTTCTTACACTCTCATCAATGTCTATTTTCCAAGTAAAATAATATCATCTGCATAGGAAAGCAAGGTATAGCCTATTATTTCCATTTCTTTGAGGTCTGATATATATCTCACCACTTTTTCCAGAGCTAACATGGCTAACTAGCACTGGGGACATTGCATTACCCTGTCTCAAGCAATTCTTGAAATTATTCATCAAATATTGATGATGATTCTCCTGAGAAACATACTCTACAACAGGTTTATTCGTTACGCACCTGGATTAGTTTACTAATTTATTGGGTATGCCAAAGTTTATTAGGGTTGTCCACAGTTGTTCACAATTGATGCTGTCGTATGCCTGTTTGAAGTCCACAAACTGCATATGAAGGTCCTTAATATACTCGTAATACTTTTCCATAAGTTGTCTTAGTGTATGAATGTGATCTGTCGTGGTGTTTCCTTTTTTAATAGCCACACTGGTACACTCCAATAATGTCTACTGCGTATATTTCAAGTCTCTTCAAGATGGCTATTGATAACACTTTGTATGTGATGTCCAATAACGAGATTCTACGATAATTTGTTACCTTCTTTACATCTCCTTTTTTGTGGATTGGATATATAATTCCTAGATAAAATCCTTAGGCATACATCCTTTGTTCCATATATCTTTTACTAGTAGGTATATTTCGGTCGCAAGATCTTTTCCAGCCAGTTTAAGTAGTTCTGTATTAATTTCATCCTCTCTAGGGGCTCTAAAGTTTTTAAAAGCTTAATGATAGAGTCTATTTTTTCCAACTTTTGTTCGGTCAATTCTGGTTCTGCTTTTTGGTAAGACATTCTATCATATTTTACCATGTTTCCAATGGTACTATTGTTATTTAACAACTCGTCAAAATGTTTACGGAATTGTTTGACTATTTTTGTTGGATCCGTCAGCAGGTCACCATTGTCATTTTTTATGATAGAAGTTTGAGGCTTATAATATTTTCCTACTGCTTTTTTTAAAAATGTTCTTGTGTTGTTATAATGTTCTTCAAGACATTCCAACATTTCTTTTTCAGCCCGTCTTTTTTCCCTTCTATTCGTATTGCTTACTATTGTTTTCCTGAGCATATATTCCTCCGTAGATTCTGGGGTAATATTTGTAACATTTTTTTCCTCGCCTCGTTGTGCTTCATTACTGCCTTTTGACATACATCAATAAACCAACGTTTATTTTTCATACCTGTATAATTTATTCTTACGTCCTTCAATTGTATCTTTTATGTTATTCCATCTCGTTTCCTGACTGCCATCTGTGTCATATGGTTGATTATTCACCTCTCTGACCTTCTCAGATATGATGCTTCTATATTTATTTATTTCTATTGGGTCTTTAGTTTTTTTCCATATTTAGAAAATTTAGCTTATTTTTGTTTTTTCTCACCATCCAGTCGATTGAGAACTTTTTCGTTAAGGTGGCCACTTCTAGATAGTGGTCCGTGTTACCGTCTGCCCCTCTGAAACTACGAATGTTCTTAATCCATGATCGGTGTTCTTTATCGATCGCTAGGTGATACTTATGTCTCTAGATTCAGCCAAGTTTACAAGTCTTGTTTCGTTATCAATTGGTATGCTGTATAAGCTTTATCTACCAATTGTTGGCCTATAGTCTTCTTCTTGCCATAATTTTGCGTTCAGATCACCAATTACAACTTTTACACTGTGTCTAGGAAGTGTATCGTATACTCGCTTGAGGGTTTCATAGAATACATTCTTAACTTCTTCCTCTTTTTCCTCCGTTGGTGCGTGGCAGTTGATTATTATTAGATCATTGTTTGTCATTGACAACCGTATGAAGCATAGTCGTTCATTTATCACTTTGAACCTGATGACCTTTGGTAGTAATGACTCATTGATCAGGAACCCCACACCTAATTCGTGTCTGGTCCTCATGCCTCCACTGTAAAATATGGTCGTATCACTTGACCTTGCGCTACTATTTCCCGGTGTTGGGACCAAAGAGGATATTAGTAAATGAATTCCGTTCTTTGGTATAAATAATTTTTATTGTTATTTTATTGAATAAACGCAGAATACATGTGTAATAATTTTTTTTTAAATTTATTTATAGCTATTAGTCGGGGACTATGATAGCTCAACAATTATACAATTTATATATTTAAATAATACAATGAATATTTTACATAATTAAAAACATAATATTATAGAATTTTAATTTTTGAAAGGTTACACATACGCAACAATACAAGAGATAAGATGCAATTAAGTTAATTAAGATATAAATTATTTAGACTATATAGAATATATATTGTTATTATCATTATATTATATAGAGAAAATTATACGGAAATAACTATGGAGATAAGGTAGCTTTGGGGATTAATGTGTTAAGTACTAAGGATAGGAGATTAATTAGTGGACTGATTAGAGAGTTGAGGTTAGTGATAAAGTTAGATAATATGACGGAAAAATTACCTGTGGAAAAATCATGAGAGAGGGTGGCTTCAGCGTAGGATTTCGGTCTGGAATGAGGGTTTAGCTCCGGAACTTTGGTTGAAGGTGCTTTCGAGGGTCTTATGTTTTTTATTTGAGCTCTTTTGGAAATTGGACAGCCCCTGAAGTTGGCAGTGTGGTTCCCGGAGCAAAGTGCACACTTGGCTGGGCTAGCACAATCCTTTGTGCAGTCCTCGGAGCGATGGTCTTCACCGCATTTGACACATTTTGATTCGTGGTGACAGTAGTTATCAGTATTACCAAAAGGCTTGACAATTGTAGCACTGTGGTGGACCACGACGGGACCGATGTGGTTTCTCGATTATGACTTTGGTGTTGAGTAGCGAAGTAATTTTAAATATATCATTGTTGTTATTCTGACGGTTTAGATCGACAAAAAATAATGGAAGACCGCATTTATTTTTATTTTTGACGTTAAAAACTTGTTTTACAGAATTTCCTTCTTCCGACAAGGAGGCGGAAATGTTCGTACACAAAGTGGAATGGTGAAGGTTTCTTATTGCGACCCTGAATGAGCGATTAACGCGAGCTTGAAAGGTATGAAACCTACCATCAGTTTCTTTGAGAGGGGTTAAAATAATGTTGTAGTTGAGTACGCCACTGGGATATACGATCAGAAATGATTTGGTGGACTTACAGGTAAATGCATCAGATCCGGTCAACCTTGTTAGCTCATTTATGAAGGCGGAGAAATTTGAGATGTTGGAGATGTAAATCGGAGGAGCCGGAGGCGTGACGTCTTGTTTATCGAGCGTCGACTGCTCGATCTTTTGTTTTGCAGGACCCAGTTTTTCATTGTGAGCTGTCGCACTGTTAGTGGGAGTGTTAAATACGTTGTCAGTGGAATCATTGGAGCACAAGGCAGCATAACGATTGGGAGTAACGAATATTTTTGAATTTTTATGGTCAACTTTTGGCGAAGTTGACGAACTAGAAAGATTGCGTTGTTAGACTTAGATATATGGGAAGGATTGCCACCGGTGTCGTGGACTTTGTTTGCCATATTAACGAGATGTGTAATAATTATTAAAGCAATACGTAAGTGCCAAAAGGTGTGTATCGCCCGATAGCTATGACGCTACTAACTTAGTGTCCACGCACGGTGTGACGAAGTCACCCGATCGATGTTAACTAAATTATCGATCTATCTGCTGTAGTGATAATTTTATTAAATTGTCTTGGCTCCAACACACCGCCCCACATTTTACGCTTGCGTAAAATTTCAGCAAACTAACGTACTGACTTTGTATACATTAAGAAATTAGTTTATAAAAAAAAATAATTCAATAGTTGCGGATCGCTTATTAATAAATTATAGTGGACAAATATACCTATTTATAAAGAAATAATATATAACCAAAATTACATAAATATAAGCTACTTAATAATCAAGTGGCAAGGGACACAAATTTCTAACTGCTTGTTTGGATTGACCCCTTTCCGTTCACATAGTGACCACGCGAATGACATTATCCTGACCGTGGTGTAATTCGATAATTCGACCTAGTCGAAAAAGACTTAGTATTATATTATGTTTATTGTTCATGTTATAATTTCACATTATGTACTCAATAGTTTTATACTTTTACAGATTGTTGGTTGGGGAAAAACGGAAAAAGGCATTTCAAGTCCTATTTTATTAGAAGCAAATTTACCATACATCGACCATATTTCTTGCCGGAAAATGTTCACAAACGGATTTGAACCATTTGTGACTGTTGATAAATTTTGTGCTGGTTCTGCATCCGGTAATAAAATATTTAAACATTAATACTATTGAAATCATTGATTTTTATATTGCGCTTAACTATAGGAGGTACGAGTTTGTGACCGCATACGATTATCGTTTTAGTTTTTGTGTTACCCTTTGAATCACACTTTAATTTTTTTGTTCAATTCAAATTTGTTTTATTAAAATATCAAAATATAACATTATTATAATATTACAAAAAAATAAAAAAATAATTTATCAAAAACGTTTTTAAAAAACTGGTGGTTTTACCATAGAATTACTATGAAGTAACAAATAACAGATTATTATGTATGAAAAGATATAAAACAGTTTATCATTTGTTAAACACAAACCAAATTTGCAGGACATACATTCCCGTTTAGTTCTGTGGGGCTTATCTTTGGTACCGGAATTGTTGCATCTTCTTTAAGAACAAGATTTTGGGAGATGGCCTACATTTGAAAACCGTTGTTCTATATTATATTGTATTATGTATTATATTGTAATGTAAATGGAAGTCAGTTATAGTATACGATAATATACTATATAATTTAAATAACAAATAATAATTATGGTTTGGAATTCATTGAGTAATAATCTAACCGCTACTTTTATCACAAAATTCACTGATGTACCTAGTCAGTATGTGAATGTGTGTACAAAAAACCACTAAAATATATTATACTTTCATAGTTTCAAACCACATCTATCACGTATCGTACTATAACCTGACCTAACCTTTTTTTTTTATATATATATTATTTCCCCTTATCCATATGACCATATAATATTATATAATATAGTACTTAGGTATATATTATTTTTAATTAATAAGGTAAATGCGTATTATCCAATAACAATCATATGATTTATTTAGGTATTATGAATAAAATATTTTTAGTTTCAGGACAAGGAGTAGATCAGGGAGATAGCGGTAGTGGCTTATGCTTTTTCCACTCCGATTCTTATTACTTAACTGGAGTAGTGAGTAACAAGGATCCAAGTATAAATAATTCAATCGCAGTTTTTACAGATGTTATGTACCACATTCAATGGATTCGAGGTCTGTATAACCAACATAACTAAGTCCAATAAGATTATGGTAATGTTAATAAAATAATTTATTCCAATTGTAATTCAAATCAATATTTTTATAAATAGGTTTTCACTTTTGTGTACACATTTTTAAGAGGTTATATTATATACATATTCATTTAAACTAAACATAATATATAAAATGAATGTCGTAATACATATGTAGTATCTAAGCATTATAATAATTAATATAATATATTATAATAGTCACGTCATATTAAATTCCAAAAGTTTTTAGCATATAACGATTTTGTATTTTACATTTGTTGTTTTATAATTATTATTTTGTACTTTGTATTTGAAATAACTAATCTTATAAAATAACTAAATCTCATTACTTTTTATCAACTTTATTAATGATAAATACTAAGCATTACTTCAAAACTAACATAAAACAATATATATATATATATATAATGTAACATAAATAATATGTTTTCAGACTATAAATAGAGATATTTTTATTTTTTAACCGATTTTGCGTAATGCTTTGTTTATAATCATAGAAACGAATAAAATGTAAAATTACCTGATCCCCACTTAGCAAGGCTGGGCATTAACGAGTTAAAAAGTTAAAGTTAAGTTAATAAGTTAATTTTATATTAACTTTTTAACTTAACTAGTTAATTTTGGCTTTTCATTAACTTAACTGTTAACTTACTAAATTTCTTTTTTAATTAACGTAAAATTAAAGAGTTAATTTTTCATTTCAAGAAGTAAGTTAAGTTAATTTATTTTGTTTTTAATTTTATCATATTTCACTACTTCAGTATATTTCGTTCTCATGTCAAAAAATATTTACCATGAATTGTTTAAAGTAAAAAATGTATATAATTCGAATTTAACTAATATGGAAACACTGTATAAAATATAAACACTATAATCTATAATTTAGTTTTGGGTTGGAAAAAAATTAAGTACGTTAGCGTTGTATAAACAAATTAACTTTTTTTTAACTTAATAAAAAGTTAACAAAAAGTGTGTATTAACTTTTAACTTAACTTAGTTAACCTATAGTTAAATTAACTTTTAACTTTTAACTTTTTGTTATTGGTGCATATTAACTTAACTTAACTGAGTTAAAAAAAATCATTAACTTGCCCAGCCTTGCCACTTAGTATACATATATTGCAATTTACGGTTACTTATTAGGTAATATATATTTTAATTTATGATTCATTAGTTCGTAAAACACATTAGTTTTATGAAAACCAAATTCATAAAGGCAAGGCAAACGATTTATCTTCAATTCAGTATTTATTCAACCTTCAAACACACTACAACTACTAGAAGACCTGAAAACCCGAAGACTATCAACCAGCTCCAACAGCAACTGAGACCAGTACCTATGACGAATTTGATTATTCAAGCGATCCGATGAAACAGCCGTAACGACCTTAGCACCAGCGCTATCTGGAGGTCTCCAGAAACAGCCAACCAGAGACCATGGTACAGCACGACTACGAGCCACTCGACCAGTACGACTGGTCACATGTAAGAGTTGTGCCGAGTCAGCTGTCAAGAGATGTGCGGCCCGGACACCATCACTACACGATGGTCTGCCGCTCAACCACTAGTCGGATTACCTTGTGGCTAGTATAGAGCGGCCTACAATAAGTCCGCCTGCCGGGTTACCCATCGGCATACCCAGGGCTCATTTGAGTGCCACCTGACCATAGATCGCCGTTAACGACAGCGACGACAACGGGAACACCAGCCGACGAAGCGAAGCCGGCCGAAGTACCAGCGGCCCAGGATGACGACACCCCGAGCCGCGTTCTGAAGGCTCTCTCCCGCCAGCACTGCCGTTTCAATTGTCGTGCAGACGACCGATACCACGTTGCTGTCTCCCCGGCCACTTGTATATTAATCTTAAATATATTTTATATTGTCGGGTATAGGTAATATCATTGAGTACCTATATATAGTTTCCATAGTATATATAGTAAGTTGAATCTAAACTAACCGAATATTTATACAAACATAAGTACAACTGTCTTACAAAACAAATTCTTGAAAATCATAAAAATATTTTTGAAAACAGACACGCATTCACGAAAAAGGACACTGTATTATTACATAATGTTACTCACATTGAAAGTCTTTTAATTTTTATAAGATCATCATTAAAATAAAATTGTTTTAAATAATGTTGATTTTCAGTCTTTGAGACGGTCACCTACCCAAAAAAAATGTGTTTAATTAGTAGTTAAAATGAAATACGAACATTAATTTTGAAAAAATTATATTGACAAAAATCCGATTTTTTACAATGACAGAAAAATGTTTAGATGGTCATTGGTCACCAATTCAAACATTATATTTATAAATAATAAAACATACACCTAATAACGTCATAATATTATTATTATTAAGCAATCTCTAACAATTTAATTTATATATTGTATTATGTGTTATTAAGACGACCGTAAATGGCAACATGTTATCGTTCGATCAACGTCGAGTGATGAGCAGGCGCGTTTAGCGTGTCAAATAAATACAATAAATAATACAATGATATTATACTAGTAATTTTATTATTATTTTACTACACCTATTAAACAATAAAATAATATTGTTAATTACTGGTAGTGCGCTCTATTGCCAGCGACATTGAACTAATCTAGCGTAGCATAAAATATCGAGCACCATTTCTCTATACTTAGGGCTGACGGTATTTTCGGTATACCGTAAAAAAATCGCCTAAACGGTATACCGTAAATACAACCGTCTAAACGGTATACCGTAAAAAACCGTCTAAACGGTTTACAACTTGAGTACCTACCAACCATTTAGGGTTAGTTACTTAGCTTCAAATTCATTACTTTTAAAGTTTAAACCTAAACTGTAGCAGTGTAGAAAAATAAAGATATAAATTAAGTATATAAAATTATTATAAGTGCAAGTTTTAGTGCTGTTTTCTAGTATCAATGGCAATAATATAGATTATAATATTATTTATTATTTTATATAATACAGTTTATAATGTGAAATAATATTAAAGTAAAAAATATCGATACTAGTTAGATTTTATTTATTATTTCGGTATATCGTACCATATCGATATTTAGGTAGGTATACCGAATTGTTTCAGTTTCGGTATACCGTCTCAAATCGGTATTGAAATCAATATCGTAATACCGAAAATTATTTTCAATACCGTTAGCACTATCTATACTATACTATACTCAATGGTAATATACGCCTCGCGTCAGTGTGCGAAAGCTCCACCACCCGCAAACTCTACCCCCTCTGCCCACAACCATATTTTAGTATTTAGTTTGTTTAGTTATTATATTACTAAAGTTATGTATACTACCGGTTTCCCACCAATTAATTCCCCGACCAACGACCGGCTAAGGCCGGTTTACGTACTCGTTCTCTTCTCTTCCTGCTGTCTATGGAGATGCACCGGTGCCAATTATTATTAAACACAACAGCATTTTGTTCCCAAAACATGGAGTAGCGACTATTGCAGTTTTCCTCGGCAATGCCCACGAGAAAAACGTTGGTGAAAAATGATGATCAGACATCGACGGGTGTTTGATCCCTTTTGATAGTATATATACGTATATAATATTATTTTTACATGTCTGGCCGGTACAACGTGTGTAATGTGTAATGTGTATTATAAATGTATATATTATATCTAAGTTCTAAATGAACGACTGGTGACCATCCAGAGAAGCCATTGAAAATTATCATTGATCATGTTTTTGTTTTTTTAAAAATATCATTGTCTGGCACTTATAAGTATTATTAATATCTCTGTTATTATCTTATAAGTCCGAGTTTTAGCCAGTTAATATTGTTCGGCACCAAGTTAATATAAGTAATCAATATTATCTACTTAAATATTGTGTCTTGAGTTTTATTTTATTATTGTTATTATTACTAAGATAATAGCAGTTGATTCATCCTTCTGTCCTGAGACTTCTCATCGTAATATTATTATAAACAAAAAAAAAAAAAATGCAGGACGCTACGGCCAATTCAGGTCTAGGCGCATGGATGTAGGTGACTTTATCCAAATCGGCGATAGGCCACATTGGCGTTTGGCCTACTAGTTAGTATCTACTAGTTGCCTTTTGGTGAATTATCGAATCGTATCAACCATATTATCATAGCTGGTCACGTATATGCCTCCTATAGCCCGCATCGGCTCGCTTGTCTAAGTCTGACCTCTACTTATATGTGGCTAAAAATAAATTATATTTTAGATTATTATATTAGATTATTATATATTATAAATTATATTGGTTTTACAATGGTGTTATTTGTAATGCTTATAAAAAAAAATTGTGACTATGGATTTTTAATTTTTTTCATTTGCCATTGAAACAATATACTAGGAGCCTTCTGTTAAATTTTCAAGCTTTTTTATTCAACAAATAAAATTGTATTGATATTTATAGAAAATAAAACTAAAAAAAAAATAGAAACTGAAAATGTCCGTAAAGAGCTCAAAATAAGTCAAAATATTTAGAAAATGTTATAGTGTATAGAAAATATTAATATAAACTTTCAGTCAAAATGTCATGTACCTACTAATATTCCCATTTTTCCTTAATTTTTCTTTTGTTTTTCAAGATGCTTTGGAAAACTAATGGGAAATTTTTACTTTTTACCCCTAAAGTACCAACTAGATTCACTTTCTTATCAGAAAAGATATTGTTGAAGAAAATTTAAGCATTATAACTGTCCTATATTGTGATGAGAGACACACAAAAAAACAAAAAACACACATCATTGTAAAATCAATAAATTCATCGTTCCACTCAGAATCTAAAATGTCTACAAACAAATCAAATTAAATTTTTATGAGCGTTTGGAGTTCATATTATTACAAGATATTCACTCGAGTTCTCATGTAGCGATTTTGTATGTTATTGTAATTCAAAAAATAATAATTTTAGATACATGGAAACTTCAGTGAATGTTTACATTTTCATTTTCTATACACCATAAAATTTTGAAAATATTTTGGCCCTTTTTGAGCTGTTTACGGACATTTTCAGTTTCCATTTTTTTTAGTTTTTTGTTTTCTATAAATATCAATAAAATTATTTGTTGGTTAAAAAAGCTTGAAAATTTAATAGAAGGTTTCTAGTATATTGTTTCAAAGGCATATGAAAAAAATTAAATATTCATATTCCAAATTTTTTTTATAAGAATTTAAAATTCAAATAACGAAAAAATACATAAAAATGACGAAAATTTGCAAATTATTATGAGTTATATTTTTATTATTTAATTATTATAGTTGGTGTAACTCTAAAACAAATGATCGTAACTGCATGAAATTTTCAATGAGTGTTTATATAAGCCTTTTCTATAAATGAAAAATGTCAAAATATTTTATCTAGTTTAGAACTGTATACGGATATACTTAGCTTCAAACTTATTTAGTTTTTTTTTCTATGAATGTCAAGAAAACTTTATTTGTTGGTAAAAAAGCTTGAACATTTAATAGAAGGCTCCTAGTATATTATTTCAAAGGCAGATAAAAAAAAATTAAATATTCATAGTCCAACTTTTTATTTTATAAGCATTTAAAGTTCAAATAATGACAAAAAACGTTAAAATGACGAAAATGTGCAAATTATTATGAGTTAGAAATTCATTAAAAATTTTTCTTTTTAAATCTAAGATATGAAAATGTAATACAAGATTCCTTATAAGATTATCTACCTTTATCAAACAAAAAAAGTCTACAAGAAAATCAAATTAAATTTTTATGAGCGTTTGAAATACATATTTTTACAACATTTGATATTCACTCGATTTCTCATGTAACGATTTTATTATTTGGTTGTAATTAAAAAACAAATTACTATAGGTACCTACATGCAAATTTCACTGAATATTTATATTAGCATTTTCTATAAACGATAAAATGTTGAAGATAATTTGACTCTTTTTGAGCTGTTTACGGACATTGTCAGTTTTCATTTTTTTTAGTTTTTTTTTTTATAAATATCAATAAAATTTTATTTGTTGGGTAAAAAAGAGTGAAAAATTAATGCGAGGCTCCTGGTATATTATATTATTACAATATAAGTTGAAAAACATTAAAAATACATAGGCACAATTTTTTTTATAAGCATTTAAAGTTCGAATTTTGACAAAATGTATCAAATTTAAAATTTAACCATTATTTTGTAGTTAAAAATGTATAAAATATTAAACTTTTATAGCTAAGGATTGAACATTTTCAACAAGGCTCCACGTAAATAGTTTATTTATAAATTACTTTATTCACCTCAATATCATCAAATATACTTAATAAGAACATAGACTGACTGACTGTTTTCATGTCGGACCATTTGTCGTGAAATTATCTAAGTTAAATAGGAATTAGCAGTATCGTGTAATATAGTCCAGTCGTTCTCCAGTTCTTTTTTTTTACTTAGTTACTTTTTACTCATATAAATATGTCACTTTAATATGCAAATCGCCAAGTACTGCGCTTCCCAACACCGACGCCATGTATATACGTTCCGTCTACTAACATAAGGTCTCTGATGAGTACGCCACTCCATAATATGTAATACATTTTAAAACAAGTTAGCGTTTCCATAATTTGTTCATTCCCACCTGTTTACGTAGTTTGTCCTTCGGTCAATAAAGTGATCGCATAAAATAGCTAGTGGTAGGTTATAGTAGTAGGTAATATCGAACCGTACGTAAAGTACGTACTTTCATCGTAAGATAGTATTGTAGATTTTTAGAATACCCGATCTTATGTGTCTAGAAATCTAGAGTTGTAAAGTTGTACTGCTATGATCGTACCTTACGTAGTGTTTTCTTATGAAGTTAAATATTAATTGATCCGATAAATATATTGTCAGTGTTTAATATACATTATATTATTAGGTAAAGTATATTTTCATATTCCTACAATCTGCATGCTAGAAAATGTACGACAAAATATTGATTTAGTGTATATTGGTCTTATGATAAAACATAAAATTATTGTTATTTTTTTAATAATATATATTTGCTTATATATTTCATTTAGTCTCGGCTCATCAATGGCAACGAAGGTGACCTATTCCTGGATTATATATTCATGTTTAGTTTCCGGTACGTAAAACCAGTGTTAATAATATTGTAATAAATAGAAAATCATGTTTTTATGACATTATATTAGTATATTAGTATTCATTATATTTAAATATTAAGGAACACGATACATCCAAAAAATTAATTAATATATCTATCTATAGTGAAGAGTTTTGAATAGAATATTACAATATATTATTATGTTGGTATAGGTACCAGTCATATTTGGAAAACAATTATCTGCTTTAAATATTTAAATCAATCATTTTCGAACTGATTAATTCAAATTAAAATTACACGCTATAAAAAGTATGTTTTTAATTTTTCGAAGATTTATTTATTAATTAAAAATAAAATGTATACCTATATATAACTATGTATGTGCGTGTGAATTTTATGTAAAATAAGTTTGGGGTTGTAACAATAGATGATTTCGAAGATAATATTTTAATGTCCTATAAAATATCTTCACAGCCATTTTTCTCCGAAACTGTAAGAACTATACTGTTGAAAATTGGTAAGTAGATGAATTCTGTGAATCGCATTAAGATTTTCACACAAAAATAGAAAAAATAAAATAAATTTTGGGGGTTCCCTATACTTAGAATTGAAACTCAAAAAAATTTTTTCATCCAACCCTCACGTATGGTATCGTATATTATATCATTTTTTCCTATACTGAATAGTTTGAGCGAGAAACACTTCCAAAGTGGTAAGATGTCCCCCCCCCCCCCCCAATAACTTCTAAAATAAGAGGATGATAAAACTAAAATAAAATATATGATGTACATTACCATGTAAACTTCCACTGAAAATTATAAATGAAAACGTTGATCAAAATTTAAACCAATAAACAATAATCTTAATCAACTAATCATTGTTTACGTATTAATTATTTCAGGATCTGGAATTTTGTGTGACAGAAAACTCGAAAGACGACAAGCTGTATCATCTTGCTCAGTGTTGGTGACTGTATAATAAATAAATATTTTTAGGGCGTGCAACGAACAACAATAGTTCATGTGCCTTAGATCTAGTAAAATAAGTTTATAGGTCTATGGTGTGACCGGTGGCCGAACTTAAGTCCACGCCGTATCACACACTGACCGAACTATGTAAATTGTATCATATTATATTAAAGACAGTGGTATTATAGCAGATAATAGATATAGATAATAAACTAGATTGCCAACTAGTGGTAATAATTTAAGTTAAATATCAGCCATTTATGTGGGAATGATGGGTCTTATCACAGCATACTCCATTATGAGCCATAATATATTGGGTCGCGGCGACCGTCTATAGCGAACTTAAAATTTTTTGGCGGCCATATGGAGTGGTACGTGGGGGATAGCATTATCGATGATATGATCGGGTGGTAACGATTATTATGTTATTATGTTAACTGGCAAAAATATTAGTGGAACATAGAGCCCTAATGTCTTAATAAACAACATCAATCAATATACAATATATATTTAATATTATGTATTCTTAGTAATAATTACACATTCTGATCACGAAGATCTAAACAGCTTCTTTTTTTACATTTTTATTATGTAATAATCATTAAAATATAACTTTAACTACTATCCTCTCATTCATTTTTCTATTGTTAAACTTTTGATTGCGTTTATGACATCGAATTCCGACATTCTATATATGAACATTTAATTATAAGCTCTGCTATTAAATTGTTTATTATTATCTTAAATCTAACTTTATATAAATCTTTTTAATTTATATACAAATTTCAAACTTACAAATACTTTATATTTTTGTTGAATATTTTTACTTACTAACCAGCCTCTAATTTAGTTAACATGACATTATGTCAGACAACCGTTTTTTAAACACATTTTGGTAATTTTAACTATATTTCTCTCTGATGACAGATAAGGTTACCTAGGTTAGGATTTGGCTCAACCATAGACCTATAAACTAATAGACAGCGCTTAGATAGATAAGTCAGGGGTACGATATACAGTGAGCGAAAAAAGAAACAAAATAGTAAATTACAGTGTGACTTTACTGCCAAATAAATGTTGTTACAATAAAATATGCCGATTTTTATACTTTATTGGTTATATAAACACTGATTTATGGTTACCAAACCTATGGGTCTATGGTAATAACCATATTACCAACCTATTTATATTATATATATTATATTTATAAAGAAAATGAAAAAAAAATGAAGTATTCCCTCTATGATTTACTACTTAATGTTCTTTCTCTCCTTGTTCTCTCTGTTTTCTTTCTCAGTTATATGATCCCCTATAGCATTATTGGCAAGATGGAGTGGAAGCACTGTCCATTAGTTTATAGGTCTATGGCCACAACTAACTATTGTAGTGTCTTATATGTATTGCTATCAGCTATTTTAAAATGCTACTTAATTTTTCATATTTGTTTAAAACTAAATAATGTTAGACCTTTATTACACATTTGAATAAAATTATAGAAACACTGACGATAAGTTTTATTGTTCAAATGGACTGTGTATCGAATCGTCGTGGGTTTGTGATGGTCGTAAGGATTGTTCAGATGGTTCAGACGAGACTACAGAGTTGTGTGCTCTTTACGAATATGGAACCACGGGTAAAAAATAATTGCTATACCTATGAAATTTATTATAATTTATTTGTGTAAAAATTAATATATGCCAGAGCTACGCATATCAGTCTAATTATGGAACTACAGATATTACATCTAATATAGTATTATCTAATGTTGTTTAAGGTTGCGGTAGAGTTGAATTTTTCGACTTTAGTGGAAAAGCAGTTTTTGGAAAAGCACATTGGAATGTTGGAATATATCGATTTGAAAATTTAAATTATCAATATTTATGTCACGGATCAATTATTGCTCCAAATGTAGTCATATCTAGTAAAATTGTCGTACAATGTATTTGAGAAGGAATGAGAATTAATTAAATAACATTTTAGGGGCTGAATGTTTTTTTTATCCCAATATGTTAAATACGAAAATATCAGTACCATATGGAAAACTCAAAGTTGCTGTAGGAAAATATAATTTGAATTTTTCAAAAATTGACAATGAATATACTCAAATATTGAATGTAAGTTATTAATAATAGAAAGTCTACTAATAATTTGTATTATATGTAAAATGTAAATTAAAACAATTTTAAAGGTGGAAACAATATACATAAAGGAAAGTTATAATGGAAAAGAAGGGTCATATGCTGAAGATATAGCTGTTATTGTGTTAGAAAACAAAGGTTTGATTACCAGTGATGTTTCACCAATATGTATCGATTGGAATGGAAAATATATGGTACACAATGGAGATATAGGAAGGGTAAATTTATTCTACTATAGACCTAGTTTGTAGTTATATCGAATACATAAAATAAATTTTGAGATTGGTTGTCTGGTATATTTAATACAAAGTGGTGTGAGGTCATGGTTAAGTTATCCACACAAACTAATACATTTTGGTGAATTTGAATTAATTAAGTCAATTTGTGATATATTATATATATATGTAGTAAATCAATTATTTCTGACAGTTTTATACTTCTATAATTAATTATTAATTTTTAATTTGAATAATATTATTGCATACCTTTTTTAAAAATGTCATTCTTGAAATTGTTTTATTTTTGTATTCTTCTATTGCGTTTGTTGTACTTATCAATCGTCTTTTTATATTACACCTTTCAGGTTTTTGTATACCTAAGTTGCAACTGTTAATTTTAATGTATACTTTGTTTTGAAAATTCGAGATTAAAATTTTTAAAAAT
>NC_042495.1:100520697-100533734 GCF_005508785.2 Acyrthosiphon pisum | reverse complement strand
GATTTATAAAATTGTTCATTAAAATGTGCGTGGAAAGATTCACAATTATTTGTTGTTCTGGATATACTTGCACTAAAATTGGACCATATTGTTGGAGGAAACACACTATTTTCAGAGATATAATTGTCAGTTAAATAATCAGCATATTTATAATATGCTGACTCTTCTGGTATTATAGACATAAAATCTTCGACAAATGATTCTGAAACTTCTCGAGGATCTAAAAATGTTAATCCAAATGTAGTCCTTAGCCACCCGTTTTCTTTATATTCTGTACTAAGTCCTAACTCTTGAATTTTACGATACCACGCTTGTGTTAAATGAAAACGGCAGCCAATAAGATTAGTTGAAGGCCAAATAGATAATATAGCATTATGAATACTAATTTCGAAATCGACTGTTACATTTTTTGGGTCAAAAGTCAAATTTTTTTCATAACATTTATTTTGAATATATTTAAAAGCTTGTGTATAAGTTTCAGAGTTTGATTCTCCAATAAACAAAAAAACAAAAGGTACATAAAAATTATTCTTTAAGCCATGAATGGTAATAATAACTGAGTAAAATATTTCGGAAAAAATTCAAACGTTCCATCGACAAAAATTGTATGTGATTCGCATAGAAAAATTAAATTTGTTTCACCAGAAAATATAATGATATTTGTTTCTTGGTCGTTAATTAACAATTCTTCACCATCTGAAGTGAATGTGTCAGTGTTATCTATTGCAGAATGTAACTCATTTAATGATGAAGACAGACTAGTGGTTCTCAAACTCCATCTCAATAATAAAGGTAAAAATAGATTTGGTGGAAATGAAAATCGAACCTTTTTCATTTAGGCGGAATCGATAATTGGCGGGAACAAAAATCGAGTTTTTTTGCGAAAACGACTGACGCCTAAGAGGATGAGCTTAATCAATTAATTAATCTACAAAAACAATATAGTTGATGATTAAATTAAATAACATGCTCAACTTTCATTATAATAAATCGATTGATTATAGATTAAAAATTTATGTTTGTTTGTGTGTGTGTGTGTGTCCTTTATTCATTCTTAAACAGCTGGACCGATTGCGTTGAAATTTGGTACAGAGATAGATTAGACCTCTGGGAAGAAGATAGGCTTATTTAAAAAGGGTACATTCCAATACAATGAGGTGCTCACACAGGGATTATGAAATTTACGATGGGCATTATTGTTTGTAAATGCTATTGGTTTTAATATAATTTATTATTAAAGCGATAAGCATGTTGGTGAAGTGGCACTTCTTGGCATTTTCGTACAGAATGCCTCAAGCTCGAACCAATGTTTCAGAGGACCAAATTTTTCCATTGTTTTTTTTTCATATTTTTCTTCTTTATCTAAACATTTTTATTCATTGGATTTTAGTACTGTTAGGTTAGGTTAGGATTGTGTATTAATTGTTTATATTAATCTGCCGAAGGTTGAATTAAGTAAAAATGACAAACTTGGTATAACTTTGATACCTACTTTAAAGTTAAATTATACCCTTACGTACAAGCAGCACGGGGTCCACAATTTACCGCAGGTAGATTGCCTACCTACTTCTGCGAATCTGACGGACAACGCCGATCAAGAAGGCCATACATTAAAATATAATAAAATGTATACTTAAAAAGACATTTCTTCCATAGTGTGTACTGTGTTACACCCTAATGGAGTTGAACAATCAGGATATTTTATCTGGGCAATTGAAAAATTAAGATAAGTTTTGAACACCATACACTGAATATTAAATAACGAATTGAACAAAGTCTGAGTCATAGAGAGTTAGTGCATTTAACGGGAATCGAGGTGCACGAGATCAGGTAGTATATTTAATATATTGTCAAAAAACAATAATACAAATCAACAAACCAATAGCAACTAATATATTATAATACGCTATTATTATAAAATCTGAAACAATATACTAAATTTTTTATTATTTAGATTATTTTTTCCTGGACCGATGGTGCTACTGATATATTTTTGACATCTGAATTAAATACTTTTCTGGTGGATTTAGACAAATGCTATTATGATAAGAACCTCCTCCATGATATAATCTTTCATTAAAATAAAAAATTAAGACAAGCGGTCGATTAGTTTCCGGGAACATTAGCATCAAAGGTTTCAATTTTAGGTTGTATATATATATATTAAATTTATATTTAATTTCATCTAATATTTTATACATACATGACCAAGGCTCGGAACTTTAGGCATTTGCATATTTTTCTAGAAAGTGCATATTGAAATTCTGATTCAATACAAATTCGAATCATAGTACGTATATTTCAAATACAAACATTTTTGTTGCATAATTTTGCATATTTCGTTATTTTTTGTGCGAATTCGCATATTTTAGGTTTAAGAACATTTTTTTGCATATTTCATTGATTTTACGAAAAAAATTTTTTTATTGATAATGTTGTTTTATTTTGTAAGCATTGCGAAATTAAAGTTGATCCCGAAAGACGATCCAGTATTACACAACACATAAGAACAGAAAAACATCGTCGCGCTATAGATCGTCAATTAAATCAAAAAACTCAAAACAGCCAACAACTATTAACAAATCTAACGTCGAAAACATCAACTTTTAATATGGATTTATGCAGAGCATTGATATCAGCTAATATACCACTGAACAAGTTACAAAATACAGTTTCGTAAATTTTTACAGTTATACACTCAAAAAGATGTTTTTAGTAGGAACTCAAGAAGATTAAAGTTTGATGACACACAGGATGACACAGCTACACATAAGGGATGCAGCGCGGTACCTAATATAAATTTGTAAATTTGTATGTACAATTTATTTTGTTAAATAAATTGCATAATTTCGCATATTTTCCAATTTTTTACTGCATATTATACCGCATATTTTGATGTTTTTTAACGCATATGTATGCCCATATTTGAGTACTTTTTAGCACTTAAAGTTCCGAGCCTTGTACATGACATTTATACAAGTATTTTTTTTTTCTTCTGAGCTTGAGCCTGGCAATTTATGCCATTCGCTGTTTTTTTGTGGGTCGTTAGTAATGGGAAAAATGGTAGAAAACGTGTTTTGTATGTGTGGCAAAGATTCGTTGCTAAAAATCCCGTGTGGTAACCCATCCGGGAACTAGCAACGCCGGCCGTTACTACACTCAGTGCGTTTCCGCAGTTGATTGCACGTACTGCACCACACCAAGCCACAATATACATGTATTTATACTTATTAAATATGACATTAAATACATAAGACTGTTTCATATTCTTACAGATTTTCGTTTTTGAAGAAGTGGTAAATGGGATAGAAAATTCTGTTTTATTAGAAAGATTTGTTCAATTCATCGACACCAGCAATTGTCAAAAAAATTTTTCAACCAAATATAAACACTTACTGACTTTTGATAAGTTTTGTACAACTTTTTATTCAAGTAATACACATTTAGATTCTAATCTAGTGATGAAAGTATTTATTTTACAGTGATTCGTGCATATGTGCTATTTCAGTTTTTTACTTGGGAGGGGCTTTATATATTTATATGAAATAGACTCGTGGGTGGCTCTGCCCACACACCCCATGATAAAATATCTTTGAAATATATAACTTTATTTCAATATTATATTACATAATTTATGTGGCATCACTGTTAAATAAGTATCTTATTATCATCAATGATACCAGACCATCCTAACCTCAATAGGACACATCATGTAACTCATATGTACAAAAATCATTATAAAACGTTGTCTTTAAAACTTAGTACATCAATTAATTAAACAACAATTATGATTTATGAATTAACGATACAATGCGCAGTTGGTTGGATATATTATTTTTCCATAAACTTTCCTACATTAATGTACATATAATAACTGTACATATTTCTATTACTAAAATTTAAAATAATTTCACTAAAACAAACTACAATATTTAAGTACTTATATATATTATGTTATAATTTATTGTAACCATTGATTCCAAATTGAAAATTTTTATAAAAAAAACACTATTATCGGGTATCTAATATTTTCTAGACAAATTGAAATCTTAATTATTATTTATCATTTATCAGTTAAAATATATAATATAATTACTAACTTGTAATACTCAATGGTGGTCAAGTTAATGAAAATAAATAACTGTGGAAAGTTAAGTTAATTCAATTAAATTACCTTCAGTTAAGTTAAAAGTTAACAAAAAAATAAAATTTAACTAGTTAAGTTAAGAGTTAAGATGGAAAATAAAATAAATTTTTTTTTAAGTCATAATATTCATAATTCATCAATTGCCCTAGTATTTTGATTTGTACGGACATTTACCAAGACGCTTAGCAATGTGCAAACATAAAACTTAAAATTATTATTATATTTCATTGTTAGCAGAAACTTATAAGTTATAGGTTAACTTATAAACTCTAAATTATACTAAACTTATTAGAGTCTAAAGAAGATATTAATTACCTATTAGTAGTAGTATACATTTTACTGTAAGTCTTCTATCCTAGTTAGACTTATTATATTTAGTTCCATAATAGTCAATTATTAAAATGAAATCAATTGATAATAGTATAATACCTACCAAAAATTGTTTCCATATTTATTTCGAAAATGTTATTTTCTAATCTCATACGTTGCTTGTATTCATAACGAATACGGCAATATAAATTATAATTTATAAATATCTCAGACGACTTTTTGTTTTGTTCATTGGATTTATTGTCGTATTTACCAGAAACCAGTAGATATATGTTATTGATATAATGATTTCCATTTAAAGACTATGATATTTGATTTTAAACCCGTTTTTAGGAATTGGGGAGTTAGATAAAACAAAAATCGGATTATTCAATACCGAGTAGATCATTAAATAATAGAATTCGTGAAAATAGCCAGTCCATACAATGGATAGTATACTAATTATTACTCTTTACTATAGTACCTATAGAATAAAGATTATAATCTAATTTGATTATTATGAATTGATTATATTATATTATTAGAAAAATAAATTACCAAAATAGAATGAATAAGTTTTGTCTCTTGGTTCCACACATGATAAAAAAAATGTAATTAACTTAACTGTACAATAATGATAATTTACTTTAAAAAGTTAAGTTAAGACAATACAAAATTTAACTGTATAAGTCATTGGTAAAAAAAGAGTCCGCAACTGTTGATTAGTTTCGCAAGATCCATACGAAATGCTAATTGAAGGTCAGATTGATGCCTCCACGCCTTATAAAATGACTTTATTTTCCAATTACAGGTAAAAATGTGCTTCAGGATTCGTTTCATTTGCTAGCGAATCTTCTCCAATTTCAAATATTCTCCAATTTTGAAAGAATGTCACAATTATGAGAAGGACTTTAAATAGAAATAACAAATAATCAAACGCACCACCCTTTCCTCTTATGGCTTTTAAGTTTAAATGTTTATAACTTTTACATTATTTGTACTGTTATTCTTAAACACTAATGTTTAAAAAGTCGAATAGCGTTCATTTAAAAATAAATAATTTATGAAATGGATTTACGCCTAACCCTACTATTTTATACCCAACAATAAAAATATGTTTATTTTGCGTCATATTATGTATAAAAGAATATATTTTTTTTTTCAGGAAAAGAAGCAGGTTTCCTAGATAGTGGAGCAGGCATAGGTTTTGTACACTCTAATTCTTATTTTTTAACCGGGATGATGATTATGAGGCATGCAAGATTAAACGGTACAATCGCAGGTTTTGTGGACATTAGATTCTATGTTCAATGGATTCGTGGAATTTTAAACAAACATGTGCGTAAATATATTTGTTTGTTGGTACCAACCTATAGTTATCAATTTAAATTTTAAATTTTTTGAATTCGCTTGATTTTTAAATGAACTCTTCTGCTTCAAAACTCTACTACTTTAGAAAGAATATTTATTTTTAGTAATAATTTTTTTAAATATTTTATTAATAATTAATATGGTGGACGGAGTGGCCGAGTGGACTAAGGAGTCGGTTGCGATATGCACCGACGCCAGTTCGATCCCGGCACGGGCGGCATTTCTCTTAGGCAGTCACGATATCTGGAAAGAAAGGCCGCCATCCAACACCCTGGTATTGTGGATACCTAGGGGCGCCCACTTAAAAATTCTGCCAAACACTCATGTGTAAAAACTCACCGTTTCAAACCCTACCACCAACAAAATACAACCCTACAACCAGCTAATGGCCATAGATACCGGCTTTAAGGATCAATAAAAAAAATAAAATAAAATAGTTCATAATAATAATAATAATGATAATAATAATTCAATAATATTTTGATTTGAAAGTTCACAGATAATTCATGCGTTTTACCAACTGTCGTAGGAGTTATATATTCCTATGAGGGTTCTAATGAAATTTTATCTCATGGGAAATTAATTAATCTTCATCGTACTGTTATTGAAAAGTGTGAACAAGGATATTATAAGGCTCATCCCATAGGTTTTAGATTTTGTCAGGGAAAAGGAAAATGGTTATCGAATACTGAGAAATTGTGTTTCAGTAAGTTTTTTATAGTAACTCAAATGTCGTAATAATTACTTATTTTTAAATATAATAATAAAATAGGTACAAGTATAAAATGTTATGGTTATGTATTATGTATATTGTTTGATTATAATTTATCTATTTTATAGAAATGTGTCCACCTCTAATATCAGATAGTTTAGATATTAAATGTAGTCATAATAGTAAGTATGCTAATTGTTCAAACTTATCGATACCTGATACAATAGCAACAGCATCATGTAAGCCATTCTATACTGCACTAATCTCACAAGAAGATACTCAGCTTGAATTAAATTGTCAGGCTAATGGGTTGTGGAATAAACAACTGAATAGATGCAATCCAAGTAATTGTATTTTTAACATATAAACATAAGTATCTTATTTATATATCTTATATGAATACTAGTTGATCCCGTGCCCTTCGTTGCCCGTTAAATGTACCAACTCTATATGACTCAAACTTTGTTCAATTCGTTATTTATTATTCGGTGTATGGTGTTCAAAATGTATCTTAACTTTTCTGCCCCGGAATAAAAATTCTGATTCGCAGCAGTATAATATTATCAGGTATTCAATCTACCTTCGGTAGATCGCGGACCTCGTGCTGTTTGTACGTAAGTGTATGATTTAACTCTAAAGTATCAATGTTATACCAATTTTGTCGTTTTTACTTAATTCCACCTACCTACGGTGGATTAATGTTATATTATAATCAGTTAATACAAAATCCTATCCTAACCCAACCGTACTAAAATCCGATGAATAAAAAAAAACCAAATTCAACCATTCTTAAATTAGCCTATCTTCTTCCCAGAGGTCTAATCTATCCACAAAAAATTCATTTATATATATATTTATATATATATATTGACAAAAGATAATAATACAAATCAACAAACATGACCGATTGACCAATAGCAACCAATATATTATACACTATTATTGTTTTAATCTGCAACAACAAACTACATTTTTATTTTATTATTTAGTTTATTTTTTTCTGGACAGATGGTGATACTGTTTTATTTTTGACATCCGGATTTCCCACTTTTCCGGCGGATTTTCCTAAAATGTTCTTTCATGTAAACCTTCTCCGTGATACTCTTTCGTTAAAAAAAAAAATCTATAAGATCTGATAAGTAGTTCCAGAGTTTAGGCTGTAAATATATTTTCATTTCACATTTATATAATGATATAGATGATTTACTATAACTGTATTTAATAATTATTGTTGTTTTTGCACAACCGTTTGATGTAAATTTGTAAGCTGTCATTATTATGTTTATTCTATAGATATTATTGCGTATTATTATTGATTATATTTATTTTTAAATATTATTTAGTTTGTGGTAGAGTATATATCATAAACCAAGTGTTGATCAACAATGGTAAAAAAGCACTTGTTGGTACGGCACCTTGGAATGTTGGAATATATCAATTAAATAAAAAAAAAACAAATTATAACTTGATATGTGGAGGATCAATTATTGCACCAAATTTGGTCATTTCTGGTAAAACCATTTTACGATGTATTTAAAAAAGAATGGAAATTATATAAATATAATTTTCAGCGGCTCATTGTTTTTGGAAAAAAGCTATGTTATCTAAGAAAATATCAATAACGGATGGTCTATACAAAATTGCTGTTGGAAAATATGATAGAAATTTTACAATAATCGACAATGAATTTACTCAAATAATAAATGTAAGTTATTAATAATTCAAAAGTCTAAAAATAATTGGTATGATATGATATAAATTAAAATAATTATACAGGTGGAAACGATTCACCTGAAAGAAGGTTATTATGGACCTACTGGGTTTCATGCTGAAGATATAGCTATTATTGTATTAGAAAACCTAGTTTCTTTTAGTAATGGCGTTTCACCTGTTTGTATCGATTGGAATGGTGAATACAATGTGGCCAATGGAGACCAAGGAAAGGTTTGTTTGTAGTATTATGTAAATAATACAATTGTGATTTAGTTACAGTTAATTACTGTACCTATCCATTATTTTCCATTTGTATATAAAGCGCAAATATCGTAAGATTATCTTCTAAAGTATGTATACATAATACATATTGGCATGTTGCAATGTATGCATGTGTAACGTAGGCATGTGTGCACCACTGTGCTGTACAGTAGGTTACAAGTGGCTCACTAATGCAGTGTCATAAACAGGCATTTTAATTTGGGGGGTGGAGATGTATTGTCATTTGTTAACAAAAAAAACTAAGAAATGAAAATTTCTGTTTAGTAACAGATCAAAATGAGTCAAAATATTTTTAACATTTTTAATTTTCGTGTATAGAAAATAGTAAAATAAAAACATGTGGTGAACATCAATTAATGTCTAACTCTAGACACAATATTTTGGATTTACGCTCAACCTTTTTTTTAATTTACAACAAATTATGATAAACCTTGTATTAGATTTTTATATTTTTTTTTGACCAAGAAAAAACATTTTTGTGGACAATTATTTTAAAAAAAACTAATAATAATCGAAATTGTCTACTGCCTATAAATAGCTTCAACATTTTTTGAAAATTTTATTGTGTATAGATAATGGTATTATAAACATTCGGTAAAAATTTCTTTTAAATTTTTTAAATTTATTTTTTTAAAGTTACACCAAATAACAAAATCGACTTTGTAGAAAACTAGTTTTGCGTAATAATCTCTGTTATTCCTTATTATTTTTTTTTCAGTTTTTCTCAAAAATAGGTGCAAACTAGATTTAATTTCCTACCATAAAATATGCTTAAGTCGAAAATCGAGCATTTTTACTGCTCCAAAAGGCGATGACGGCCAAAATAAATATAATCATCATTGTAAAATCAATAAAATTATAATATCATTATATGGTATGTGTTCGCGCCGGGAACCTACAACAATAGGCCGTGGGCCCGGTCAGCATAATACTTCTTTGCGCACTCCTATCACACACCGATTGACCTATAGCTTGTGTGTATACTATGTTATTAGCATTCAACAGAAGGTGGCCAGGTGCGTACATAATATGCTACCTAAATGATTAGAAATAGTAGGATACAGATACCCTATAATTATTTACGTATTAGTACGAGCCACGAATTATGGTTAAATTTTATTTAGCAATGACATGAATCATATTTGTGGGCTTATGGCCCAAAACTAGCCCGTTCCCGGCCCGAAAGTGGTCCGAAAGTGGCCCGCAATGACAAGGGGGCAAATTCCTACCCCCCCTCGAATGACGCCACTGATTCCCAACACTCACATAAAAAGTGATTAATAGTTGTATAGATAATTATAATTGGACGACATTATACAACTGTTTTATAAATTTGCAGATTGTTGGTTGGGGAAAAACAGAAAAAGGAATTTCAAGTCCTATTTTATTAGAAGCATCTTTACCATACATCGACCATAGTACTTGCCGGGATATGTATACAAATGGATTTGAATTATTTATGACTGTTGATAAGTTTTGTGCCGGTTCTACATTGGGTAAACAAATATTTAATCATTAATATTTTGAAATCACTATTTTTTTTTAATAATCTTAACTTAAAGAACATTACAATACTAAAAACAAGTTAGCTTATAGATTTAAAGTACGTCAGTATCTATTAAGAAATATGGTGCTGACTAACCGATTTTTATACGGGTTCAAACTCTTCAGAGTGATGCTCAATGGTTTCCCCATAAGCCAGCTGCTTACCATATTGGAATATGTCATATAGCGCTCTCAGTGCACATAATTATATTATATATTATTATCGTCAGCCCAAGTCGCAAAGAGCGTAATTCCATTTTTTTTTTTATTTCGGGACTATTGGTGATTAAAATTAAAAAGAAAAAACCGCACCATACGATAAAGATGTAACCAAAATTGTATAACTTAATCCTCCACAAAATCGATGGTTAGAAAATGTCGTATCTCCGATGTCATGATTTTTAAGAATTGTAATAGCATTGAAATAAATTATGGAGATACGACCTTTGCAAATTGTGGACTTAGGCTGACGAAATGTTTAAACGTTTCTTTCCTCTCCTGAAAAATTTGTAATTTTGGATATACACCCTTAACAACTTAGACCGATGTTATGTAGAAAAAAAAATTATCTATCATGAAAATATGCATTGTATAACTTCATTAATTTCTGCTTGGGCGCTAGCTGCGCTTCTCGCAGATCCCCAGATGAGCTGAATCTATAAATTATATAGGAGTTCCTTATCCATTGTAGTATAGAACTCAGTGTGGTTTACATATTACTCTCTAAAATTCCAAGTTCATTGATCCTCAGATCAATAAATGCAATTAAACGGAAGTTACACCGATATTAATTTTTGTCTTCGTCATACAAGTGCATAACATAGCAAATTGTACGCTCAACAGAACACGTTTAGCTTCGTTAGTTTCAAAATTAGGGTGAATTGACCTATTTTGACTTTTAAAGGTAAGATTATTATCTAGGCAATCTGAAGAATTTTTTTTATTATATTTCAATTTTAAAGTGAGTTATGAGTATTCTAAAATTATAAATTGTTTATACATCATACAATAGGTACTCATAACTTGCTTTAAAATTAAAGTATAATAAAAAAATACACGAGATTGCCTAGATACTAATCTTACCTTTGACTTTTATAAGAGGTCAATACACTCTAATTTTTAAACCAACCGAGATAAACGTGATCTGCTTAGCGTACAATTTGCTATGCAAATACAGATGTCGGTGTATGAGGACGTCTTAAGACATCATAAATAAAATAATCTTCAATTGGTCATAACATCTTATGATAATACGGATAAACGTTTTACTACTATTATAGTACTATATACTGTAGTCTGTAATCAATTAATAATCCGATAGGTATTATATAACCATAACACCCAGAGTACCCAAGTCGTATAATAGAAACACTTAAATTATTATTCACTATTGACATTTTATAAATTAAAACCAGTTTCTAAATATTAATAGTTCTTCAATTTTTTATTAACGACTCGTCGAAATTCATTAGAAATAAACCATACACGAATTATATTTCAAAAATATAGGTTTCCATTTGAATTTTAAAAGTTACCCCTCAAACCTCCTCATAGTAATTAATAGGTAATAAAAAATATTTACCTAATATCAAATTAATTTAAGTTATTTATGATTCAAAAATTTGTTCACATACCTAGGCAATATTTTCCTAATTTAAATATGTCATGCTGAAATCTATTGTCATATACAATTTGGAACACTGTATACTAAATATATATTTATAATTATTATCTAATAATTATGATATAATTATTTAATAATTCTTTAACTATAATATTATTATATGACGACAATTTATTAATAGTCAATAAATTGTATATTACATTGTTAAGTAAATAAGGAGTGAGGTGGATAATATTAGGTTTGGTGGAGAAAAATAATGTAGTGATCCTGCGTACAGAGGTTTAAGTAAAGATGATAGGTGAATTAAAATAATGACAGCAATATTCAACTTGTTATTAAAATGTTTTTTTAATTACTCAAAACTTTTAAATTTTGTGTTTATCTTCTATTCGTATTCGAACAACTTCAATCAACGAACGATTAGTGTTTCAGAAAATATAATACGATTACTCTATATTTCCTTGGGCCGAAATTCGATTGGTCAGAATTATTTTAAGTATAAATTGTTAGCTATATTTTTGGCATTACGGCAATATGGCTACACTGTCGTACGGCTTACTGGACTGGCCTCCGCCACCGTATTCGCTTTTTTTGGTTGCCACCGCCGGACTCGACAAATAACTCCGCGGTCACGCCTAATGCCGTGATGTAAGTTTTTCTGTTTTACTAGTTTTACTCATAAAAGCAGTAGTGTATTTGTTATAGTTCCTCTTTACTCTAAAAGACGTTACTGTGATTAATTGTGCCATTTCTCCGTTACCGCCGGACACAACGCATGTGTCCGCGAACGAACCACCGTTTATATTATGTTATAATATAGTGTTCGTTTAGGTACCTACGCTTAAGCAGCGTTAATAACTAGTTACTCAAAAAAAAAAAAAAAAAAAACAATTCTAGTTATCAATCAAGTGTTTTACAATTTATTTATAATTCTGAATCCTGACAACCATTTTTACATTTGCCCTATGTTATTTATCACTTTTGAAATGATTAACCAAAAATGTGTTCTGGCGTGAAGGCGCTCGTACTGGATTTGACAGAACACGTCTGAATATGGTCAATTTAGATTTCTCATATATAGATTCTACCCTTCCTGATGACAAGACAGTGTGATTTCTTAATTCTATGGCGTACGTTCCAGGAAATTCAATCGACCCACGCATGTAAGGTTATTCTATGTTAATCGTATTGTGAGTATCCTGTTTAGCTGCGCTAACGCGCTATTGATGGCATGACAAAATAGGTAATTTTGTTATCAACTTAGTGATACGCAACTCACTGGTTCTCTCACCACAAAAATTACGTCATTCATTCTCCGATATCATATAGTATAT
>NC_042495.1:100518891-100520597 GCF_005508785.2 Acyrthosiphon pisum | reverse complement strand
CAATATGCACACTTATGCACGGGATATTACGCAAAGCTAAAGTTTTTTTTTCCTTCGTGGCTTACAAAAGTGACACGAGTCGTGAAAATATTGTTATAAAAACAGTGGATCGCGAGTCAAAAATGTTGAACACTACTAGTGAAAACCATAAATAGGATGAAAAATATTTTTATGTTAAAAAATGTAAAATTCATTAGGTAGGTATTCATTAGGTTTCTCTTTGACAACAACTTATATCCATTCTTAATTTTAATAAAAATTGTTCTGGGCATTAGTTTGTAAATATCTGTGAACTAGTGTTTACAATTGACATAGGTATGCGTCTGTAGTAGCACAAATTATAATTATTAAGATATTATCATTGATAATAATAATTTTTTAATTTTCTACCGAAATATGTAGGAAGGTATAATTTCTATATCAATAAAAATTACCAAAAATAAGGTGAATATAAAATATAAATCCATATTTACCTACATGTACCTACATAGGCACATAAAGTTAAATATATTATATTTGGAAATTTGGAATAGAAAATTCTGTAAATAAGGTGAAATATAGTACTGAAAAACTAGGAAATTGTTGGGGGCTGTTCACTTCAGCTATTTGTGACACTTGATATACAAAAACTTACTATATTATAAAACTAAATTACAAATTACAAAATCCAATAAATTCATGTTAGGGTGGAGTCGCCACCTATGGCCACCTTTATAATTTGTTTCTATTGATATTTAATTCATTCTATCTATGCTCATTGAAAAACATTGAAAATTTAACAACTAATACTTCATACGTTCAATAATACTTGGTTTGAATTTCAAAGTCTTTAGAACATTATTGAGTGAGAAATTTGTATTTATATTTTAAAATTTCATTTTCCCCATCTATGGCCAATGTAAAAATAATTTTTGTTTTATTTAAAAATTAATTATTAATACCTATACAACTGTGATAACTAAAGACCTGATTCTCGTGCAATTGCATCTTTTTATGGCGTGTTCTAAATTCAATAGAAAAAAGCTACAAATCCAAATCAAGAGATGTAGATTAATTTAAAGAAAAGTTTTATGTTGCACAAAATTGCATGTTTTTGTGTTTTTGCACCAAATGCACGTTTCGGGTTTTTTTTATAAAAATGTACTTTTGTACAAATATTTTTGTATTTTTATATTATTTTTATCGGTGCTATATTATGTTACAAAGTATTGGATTTTTATATCTAACAATATAATTATATATATATAACGATATAATACGAAGTAATTAAGATACTGTACTACGATAGTCGACAGATTACATAATTTACAGTATACACTTACAGTACTATACAGTCTATCCGCAGCCGTCATAGTCAACTCGTGTTATATACAATTTTATAGTTGATTATTACTTGATATTATATAATTTAAAATGCGTTATTTCAAGACAAAATTCTGCTGTTTATTAGCGATGCGGCGCCATATATGATAAAAACTGGAGGAGCATTAAAAATATTTTATTCTTATATGATTCATATAACTTGTGTTGCCCTTGGCATAAACCGTGTGGCCGAAAAAGTTAGAGACATTTTTCAGGGTATAAATAAACTAGTAAATAATAGAAAAAATGTTGGTAGCGGTGTCGTATGCTATCTACGCACTGAATGTTATCTACACATTGCTATTTACGTATAAACTATGTCGTATGCTATCTACTTCGTTTTA
>NC_042495.1:100514005-100516324 GCF_005508785.2 Acyrthosiphon pisum | reverse complement strand
AGTTCTATATTCTTATGAAGGTTCTAATGAAATTTTATCTCATGGGACATTAATTAATCATCACCGTACTATTATTGAGAAGTGTGAACTTGGATATCATATGGCTTATCCTATAGGTATTAGATTTTGTCAGGGAAAAGGAAAATGGCTGTCGAATACTGAGAAATTGTGTTTCAGTAAGTTTTGTAAAGTCATTCGAATGTCGTAATAGTTACTTAATTATTAATATAATATACAAGTATAAAGTATGGTTATAATTGATTATAATTCATTTAATTTTATAGAAATGTGTCCACCTCTAATATCAGATAGTTTAGATATTAAATGTAGTCATAATGGTAAGTATGCTAATTGCTCAAATTTATCGATACCCGATACAATAGCAACAGCATCATGCAAGCCAACATTTACTGCACCGAATGAACAAGAGATTACACTTGAATTGCTTTGTCAGTCTAATGGACTGTGGAATAAACAACTGTATAGATGCCATCCATGTAATTTTATTTTTATCGTATAAACATAAGTCTCTAATTTATATGTATATATATTAGTCATTTACATAACTTTTACTGTACCTACCTATATAAATACTATTTCGTAATACCTACTTTGTTATTAAGGAAGATCAAAGTTTATACACAACCATTTAATTTACATTTTTAAATTGTCATTATTATGTTTATTCCATAAGTACTTAGTAATTATTACCATATATTATATTTATATTCAAATATTATATTAGATTGCGGTAGAGTGTATGTCAAAAACCACGCATTGATCGACAATGGTGATAAAGCACTTGTTGGAACGGCACCATGGAATGTTGGAATATATCAATTAAATAAAACAGATTATAATTATGACATGATATGTGGAGGATCAATTATTTCTCAAAATTTAATCATTTCTGGTAAAACCTTTGTACAATGTATTTAAAAAAGAACGAATATTAAATATATATTATTTTCAGCGGCTCATTGTTTTTGGCAAAATGCTATGTTATCTAAGAATATATCAGTAACGGATGGTCTATACAAAATTGCTGTTGGGAAATATGATAGAAATTTTACAATAATTGACAGTGAATTTACTCAAATAAAAAATGTAAGTTAGTTATTAATAATTCAATAGTCTAAAAACAATTCGTAGATACGATATAAATTAAAACAATTATACAGGTGGAAATGATTCACCTGAAAGAAGGTTACTATGGATCTTCTGGGTTTCATGCTGAAGATATAGCTATTATTGTGTTATAAGACAGAGTTTCTTTTAGTAATGGTGTTTCACCTATTTGTATCGATTGGAATGGTAACTACAATGTAGTCAATGGAGATCAAGGAAAGGTTGGTTCGTAGTTGTATGTTACAATACGTAACTAAAAAATGTAGGCATGTGGATACCGCTCTGCTGTACAGTAGGTAAGAAGTGGTTCACTGCTATGGTTTGCGTTAAATTTAAATTTAGTCAGTTAATCAAAGCTGGGCAAGTTAATAATTTTTTTATAACTCAGTTAAGTTAAGTTAATATATATGCGCCAATAAGAAAAAGTTAAAAGTTAAAAGTTAATTTAACCATAGGTTAACTCAGTTCAGTTAAAAGTTAATACACACTTTTTAGATTCTGAACGAAGTGATGAATGTATTGATTTTACAATGATGTGTGTTTTTTTTTTTTTTTTTTTTTTTTTTTTTTGGGGCTGACGACAACTTTTGGAGCAGTAAAAATGCTTCCATTTTCAAAAGTTGTACCTTTTCTGAAAGGAAAGTGAATCTAGTTGGTACTTTGGGGGGTCAAAAGTGAAAATTTCCCAATACTTTTCAAAAGCGGCAGGAAAAACCTTAAAAAAATAACGGAAAAACGCGAATTTTTACGCAAAACCAATTTTTGACAAAAACGAAAACTTAATTTTACTGTAACTCAAAAAATAATTATTGTAAGCACTTGAAATTTGCAACAGATGTTTATATTAGCGTTGTCTATACAGGGTTAAATTTTCAAAGTGTTTCGACTTTTTTTGAGCTATTTATAGACAAATGAAATTTTCAATTTTTCTAAGTATTTTTTTTTTAAAATAACGATAAAAAATTTTTGGTTAGATAGAAAACTTTGAAAATTTAATACAAGGTTTCTTATAAGTTGTTCTCACAGTGATAAAAAAAAATCCAAAATCGTTGGTCACAATTTTTTTTTTATAAGTGCTTAAAGTTTAAATTTATACGAAATATGTCAAAATTGCGAAAATTTGCAAGTAATTTTGTGGTTGAAAAATCGTAAAATTTTTTTCTTTTTATAACTAAGCTTTTAAATTTGGTA
>NC_042495.1:100500983-100513955 GCF_005508785.2 Acyrthosiphon pisum | reverse complement strand
TTAGGAGTGTTGAAATTTAAATTTTTACAAACCGCATTAAATAACGGTTTAGCCTCAAACGGTTTTGATATTTGTTATTATTCAAAAAGTATGAGTCGTAGACACTTGAAAATTTTACCAGTTGTTTAAATTGACATTTTCTTTATATAGTTTTATTTTCAAAATATTTCACTAATTTTTAATCTATTTATAGGCAATTGAAATAATCGATTTTTTTTGATTTTTTTTTTATAAATGTTGATAAAAAAAAATTAGCTGGGACAAAATACTTGAAAATTTAATAGAAGGGTCCACATATGTTGTTCTAACTCCCATTCAAAAATTATAAAAATACATAGGCACAATTTTTTTTTATAAGCATTTAAAGTTCAAATTTTGACTAAATACGTAAAAATTACGGCAATGTTCAAATAATCTTAAAGAGAAATTCATAAAAGTTTTTCTTTTTAATTCTAAGATTTGGAAATTTAATACAAGGCTCCTAACATATTTTTACAATAGCAGTTGCAAAATAAAAGGAATACATTGTCACAATTTTTATTTATAAGCATTTAAAGTTCAAATTTTGACAACATATTATGTAAAAATCACGAAAATTCGTAAATTATTTTATGCTAGAAATTCATAAAAAATTTTCCTTTTATATCTAAGATTTCAAAATTTAATACAAGGCTCATAATATATTTTTACAATAGCATTTGAAAAATAAAAGAAATATATAGTCACGATTTTTTTTTTATAAGCATTTAAAGTTCAAATTTTGACTAAATACGTAAAAATTACGGCAATGTTCAAATTATCTTAGACAGAAATTCATAAAAGTTTTTCTTTTTAATTCTAAGATTTGGAAATTTAATACAAGGCTCCTAACATATTTTTACAATAGCAGTTGCAAAATAAAAGGAATACATTGTCACAATTTTTATTTATAAGCATTTAAAGTTCAAATTTATACGAAATATGTCAAAATTGCGAAAATTTGCAAGTAATTTAGTGGTTGAAAAATCGTAAAAATTTTTTTTTTTATAACTAAGTTTTTAAAATTTGGTACAAGGTTCTCCATAAGTTTTTCTTTAAAAATAATATATCCTAGACTGACAAATCATCTCCGTTCAGAATCGTTTTTCGTATACAATGATATAATATCATTGGATTCAAATTTAATTCCATCCATTACAGTAACCCACTTGTAACCTACTGTACAGCAGAGCGACATCCACGACTTACCCGCCTTTTGTTAACATTTTATTGAGTTAAAAAAAGTTAATTTGCTTATACGCTAGCGTACTTAATTTTTTTCCAATCCAAAACTAAATACTAGACTATAATATCGTTTATACTTTATAAGTTAGATTCGAATGATATAAATGTTTAACTTTAAACAATTCACGATAAATATTTTTTGACATGAAAACGAAATTGATTGAAATAATGAATTATAATTAAATTAAAAACAAAATAAATTATCTTCATTTATTTTTAAAATGAAAAATTAATTCGTTAATTTCATGTTAATCAAAAAAGATATTTAGTAATTTAACAGGTAAGTTACTTAGAAGCCAAAAGTAACTTGTTACGAAGTTAAAAAGTTAAAACTAAACTAACTTTTTAACTTAACTTTAACTTTTTAACTCGTTAATTCCCAGCCTTGAGTTTTTCCACCTATGTTTCAACGAAAACAAAATACTGCAACAGACTTGATGCTAAACATAATATTATAACACAGCTTTCATCAAAGCTTAATAAAATATTAAACAAGGTAGTTAAAGAATATTTTAATTGTAACTATAAAATATAAAAATATTTTAAAAAAATGTGTATGTTTTTTAAAGTATTTAAACCAAAAATTGCTTGTCCCGTTTTTTTTTTTTGTAAAACTGGTCACCCTAGGGCCTACCCCCCTAAATGATACCACTGATTCCTAAGACTCAATACAAAGTGATTAATATTTGTACAGATAATTATAATTGGATATTATACAACTGTTTTATACTTTTACAGATTGTTGGTTGGGGAAAAACGGAAAAAGGCATTTCAAGTCCTATTTTATTAGAAGCATCTTTACCATACATCGACCATAGTACTTGTCGAAATATGTTTAAAAATGGATTTGAACTATTTGTGACAGTTGATAAGTTTTGTGCCGGTTCTACATTGGGTAATCAAATATTTAATCATAAATAATATCATGAAATCATTGATTTTTTTAACAAATTTAACTTAAAGGACATCACAACACTAAAAACAAGGCTGCTTATAGATTTAAAGTATGTCATTATCTAAGAAATATGGTGCAGATCTTACACTTATTATTCAATGAGGTATAGGCGTTTGAAACTATAAGTGTAGGTAACGTCATTATATAGCCGAAGTATGAATGGCGGCATATGTTTTACACGAAAAGCGTCTCGATTAATGCAACGATTTCAATCATTAAAGATAATATTTATTAATTTTTGTATGTAACCTTATGTGAATTGCTAACTTCAGAAAGGGGATAGGTTCATTTTTTATAACTTTTCAGGAGAGACAAAAAACAAAATCATAACATGATCTTTTCATGTAGTAAACTGAAATTTCCAAACACTATATTTAGCGTTTGGATAGTCGGATTTGACTCCTTTATGCAGTAAACGATGTATTTACGCGTGCTTAATGGAAAAGGATAACAAATTTAAAACTGATAAAAACGGACTTGTCTCCCTTCTGCAGTTAGCGATTCAAGTGTTTTTTTTGTGTTTACGATACTGGATTATAATATTGCAAGTTGCGAATTCAAAAAAAAAAAAGTTGTATTGTGCATGCGTAAAATACATGAGTTTTAAAAAACTATAAGTTATAGGGATTTATGATCCATTAATCTAGTTTAATGTCTCACAAACAGAATTGAAAAATATTTACAGGGTAATCAGTGATAATGTGTACCGTGTTTCCACGCACACGCGGTACATACATAAATATGTTTATAAATGGATTTGAACAGTTTTCGACTGTTGATAAGTGTTGTGCTGGTTCTACATTAGGTAATCAAAAAATGATCAAAATTATTTAACATCGATTAATCGGCTTGTTTATTCGAAAAATTCGATTATTTGGTTAATCGGAAGTTCGTGAAAATTAAAATTAAAGTATCGAATAAAAGCCAACGCTTAAGCACATAATATAATGCGTTATTATCTGAAAAATGTATAATAGGTCAAATCACTCTAATATCAAAACTAACAGCACACTACTGAAACTATAGTGAACGAAATTTTGGTATGTTGTACGTGTGTAAGACGGAGACAACAAATGCATGGGTAGCATCCTCCTAAGTAAGTAAGGAGTGATGTCACTGCCGTACTAATTTTCATTGGCGCCCCACGTTAATAATATTTAGTATTATTATTAAATATAAAAAAAACATTAAGCATTTAAACAAACATATTTAAACATTTTCCACCCTTAAAAATGTTTCAAGTTTTACAGTCCTAGCTGGGAACTTGCCCCATTTGCCACCCCCCTTGCACGACTCTGTGTTGTGGTGGATAATATTAGGTTTGGTGGAGATAAAGAATTATTAAATTAATTTGGTTACTAATGCAAGATAATTAATTGTACGATGATATGTGCTCGAATGGCTTAATATAGGTAGTATATAATATAGTGTATAGGTAAAAATATTTTCAAAATGCATACTGCCGTGGGCGATGAGGCTTTTTACTTAGAGACTGGCTCACGTGTCGATTTTGTCTAATCCTGGTATAGGACTATTTATGTGTAATCCCTTACTATGTTGATGTGTATCGGTTGGATGTAACGCTAAGGTATCACGATGCATTAATGATTTTATATTGTACGGTGCAGCGTAAGTACAACCATGAACCAGTCATAGGCACGATTTTAGTTTTTTATTGTGGGGGCTATCCATATTATTATATACAACAAACAGACACTTGGGGGGCTCCACCGACCACCACACATAAAAAGTAAAATATCTTCATGCAATACGAATCATCAATAATAATTTTATTATAATATGTATTATTTAATTATTTATTAATTAACGTAACTTGGATTTGATGAAAACTAACTCATTATTTATTGTTTATACCAATAAAAATCAGTCAAGTTAAAAATAGTATATGAAAATTAAATTTTAACTCGTTTATGCCCATGTGTTTGCTAAATATTATGGGTAGTTTCAAACCAAAACTTCCACATGTTATAGGTACACATAATTTGTCATTATGAAGGAAAATCTATATAATACTTACTATAGTTACTACCCAATAACAGTGCACAACTTTTAAAGTCGTATAGTTTAACTGTTTAAGTGCCATGAATAAAATATTTTTAGTTTCAGGACAAGGAGTAGATAAGGGATATAGCGGTGCTGGCTTATGCTTTTTCCATTCTGATTCTTATTATTTAACTGGAGTAGTGAGTATCAAGGATCCAAGCACAAATAATTCAATCACAGTTTTTACAGAAGTTAAGTACCACATTCGATGGGTACGTGGACTGTTTAACAACTTCAAATAAGTCCAATAAGATTGTGGTACCTGCCTAATATTAATAAAATAATTTATTCCAATTGTAATTTAAATCAATATTTGTATAAATATGATTCACATATGTGTAACAATTTTTAATAGTTCATACAAATATACAATTGTTAATTTAATTTAAACATAATATGTAGGTACGTATCTAAGAATTATAAATTTATGTATAATTGACACAATATATTGAATTCGTAAAGTTTTTTGGGTATACCAATTTTGCATTGTACATCCATTGTTACCACATAATTATTACTAATTGTTGTCCATTGTACATTTGTACCTATTTGAAAAAACTATAAGTTTTAATATTACTTTTTATCAATTGTATTGCTTAGTTATCGACCATTGTAATGACTTGGTTTTGTTAATGAAAACTTCTGCTTTATAACTAATATAGTTGAGAAACGATATATATATTTTTTAAAAATTAAAAATATTCAAACGTGAAGAATGTTATCTGATACACTCGTCAATGCCAAAACCAACCCACGGGATATTTGACTTTTTGGTCGTATATGTATACAAGGTGATTTTCTAAGCATGCTTACCCTTCATCTATGAATATGTATGCATATATTCAAATTCTAGTTTTTCTAATTTTTAAATACATTTGAAGACTATATTTTCGAATACTAATTTTTTTTGTGTCACTTAAATATGATTCTGTGCCAGTACATTATTTTGTTTTTAAAATACGCCTTTTTAACTTTAAATTATTCAGTAGATATTTTTTTGAGAACTTTGATGCATCTAAATCAAAATTTGAAAGAGTTGTTGTTGATTTATATAACTTAGATATGTCTATGGTAATGGGTAATGTATAGATATGGGGGCTTAGATGATTTGAAACTTATTTTGCATAAAACATGTTTAATTAGATACCTATACCTTCTCTTAAAAATAATTGTGCATAAGACTGCAATATAACATCCCTTTTACTGTAATATTAATTAATTCTTATATTGACAAACACATTTTTTAGATGAGTAATTGAGATAGTGAAATGGAAAAAAATCTAGTTGGTCAATACTCTAATAATTTACATATGACTATTGATTATACAAATCATACAATTTATAAAACATTAAAAAAAGTATAATTTTTAGTTTCCAATACATATAATTGATAATAACATTGATTATAGAATAGTCTAAACTGTATCATTATTTAGAAATACTTTTTTCATAGTCTCGGGCTTATAATAAAGTAAAACTGTTGAATGGTTCATAATACAATTGGTACAAAATGTAAGAGATTTAATCATGAACAGAGTTCAGGGCTATAAAGAGCCTAAAATAATCAAAATAAACACTAAAAAAAAAAAAATTAATTAAAAAAGGTGGGCAAGTGGGTGTCACTCTGCTGTACAGTAGGTTACAAATGGGTCACTGTAATGGATGGTGCTAAATTTGAATTCAATGATATTATATCATTGCATTAGAAAAGCGATTCTGGGCGAAAACGGTCAGTCAGCCTATGATATTACTAAGTATATTTGATGATATTATTGTTAATAAAGTAATTTATATATAACCCATTTACGTGGAATCTTGTTTTCAATTTTTAATCCTTAGATATAAAAGTTGAACATTTTATAAATTTTTAACTACAAAATAATTATTCAATTTTAAATTTGATAAATTTTGTAAAAAGTCGATCTTTAAATGCTTATAAAAAAAAATTGTATCAATGTATTTTTAATATTTTTCAACTGTAATTGTAACGATATATCAGGAGCCTTGTATTAATTTATTACAATTGTTTGCGCAACAGATAAAACTTGATTGATATTTATAGAAAAAAAAATAAAAAAATTTAAATATGAAATTGTTCGTAAACAGCTCAAAAAGAGTCAAATTATTTTCAACATTTTATCATTTATAGAAAATGCTATTTTAAACATTCAGTGAAATTTTCAAGTATTTACAGTCATTAGTTTTTTAATTACAACAAAATAAGAAAATCATTACATGAGAAATCGAGTGAATATCAAATGTACTAAAAATATGAATTTCAAACGCTCATAAAAATTTAATTTGACTTGTAGGCATTTTTTTTTTTTTTTGAAAAAGATAGACAAATTTATGAGGAATCTCGTATTACATTTTCAAATCTTAGATTTAAAAAAAAAAATTTCATGAATTTCTAACTCAAAATAATTTGTAAATTTTCGTAATTTTTACGTATTTTGTCAATATTTGAACTTAAGATGCTTATAAAAAAAACCTGTGACTATGGATTTTTAATTTTTTTTCATCTGCCTTTGAAACAATATAATAAGAACCTTCTATTACATTTTCAAGCTTTTTTAACAAACATATAAAATTTTGTTGATATTTATACAAAAAAAAACTAAAAAAATGGAAACTAAAATGTCCGTAAACTGCTCAAAATAATTCAAAATATTTGAAAAATGTTATGATGTATAGAAAATGCTAATATAAACATTCAGTAAAAATGTTATGTACCTACGGTCATTTGTTTTAGAGTTGCACCAAAAACCAAAATCGATTTTCTCGAAAACAGATTTTGCGTAACAATTCCCGTTTTTCCTTAATTTTTCTGTTGTTTTCATGTCGCTTTTGAAATCTACTAGGAAATTTTTACTTTTGTCCCCTCAAAGTACCAACTAGATTCACTTTCCTATCAGAAAAGATACTGTTGAAGAAAATCCAAGCACTTTTAATGTCCTAAAAGGTGATGACAGACACAAAAAATAAAATTAAAAAAAAAACTCACATACCTAATACATTAATCGTTTCACTCAGAATCTAAAACACATATCATTGTAAAATCAATACATTTATCGTTCCACTCAGAATATAAAATAGCTACCTCAAAACAGTGGCCCCTTTCCTTCAAAATCCAAAAGTTGTAGACTACTTACCAACATCATTATTTTCTGTTAGTGGGTATTGCTTGCATCATTTTAAAGTAGAAAATGTACATTAAACGAATATTTATGCATTAAAAAGAAACCACCTAAATAAGTTAAAATAAGCACTAGATTTGATATTTGAAATCTGACCTATACTAGAATTTATGTCAAGCCAATAATATAAGCAAATACTTATCACAAACCACGTTTATAGTTCATTACATTGAAATGAGTTTTACATAACATATAATTATTTAAGTTAATCAGTGTCCCATGTATTTGGATGTATATTATCCTTATTTAAATAATGATTAAATTTATGAGATTCCTGATTGGTCAAAACGAACATGTACGAATATGTTATAACTATTGTTGCGACTTATGGCGGATTATTCAAATTATACTAAAATTTAACATTACATTTTAAATGCATTAAATTTAAATTGTAAAAGTTTAAAATAAAATTGTAGGTACCTATTTATAATTAGTTGAGAGCTAATATATTTATTATAATGTAATATACTAATATTAATGCCTGCTAAAAATATTACCTATTCAAATGTATGTTGTTCTGAATATCCAGAATTGTAAATTGAGTGGACAAAGATTCCATAAATATAATTTAACTAGCAATAATTATAGTATTTGTATTTATAATAACATGGTACTATGTTTAGATACTTCTTTTTCTGACCTATTAATGCGAATAATACGGACCATTAAGGGTCTTTGCTGCTTCTACTATCCTTCTCCATTGATTCCTGTCTTTTGCATTATCGATGCTGAAAGTGTTTTTATTTTGAACAGTTAAATTTTAGTGTAGGTACTAAAACAGCTAATATTCATTAATTTGAAACATATAACATAAATTAATAATTACTTTATGAATATAATATAATAATATTACTCTGTGATATTTTCAAAAAAATAGCACAATTTTATTAACATAACTGTCTATTATTATTATGATTCAAAATATTTTCACTATACAAATAAATAATTATTAATACCTACCTCATTTTCAAAATATTACCTATATTCTGTGATACCAGTAAACTACTAAGTAAATAAAAAAAATGAAAATGAAAACCGTACCTTGCGGATAACGGCAATACTCACATACAAAATATTGGTGCCCAACCAATATTTCAACTTTCAAGGTATATAATATACTTATATAGTTGTACACGTCATATATATTAGGTACACAAGACAGGGAAGCATGTCAGCAGCAGTTCCTCCTTCGGGTCTTGATAGGTAAAAAAAAGTGGTTATGCATAGATTATAGATATTACAGAATGAGTAGGCCATGGCTAAAAATAGGAAAAAGAAATACTGTTTTTATAATTGTAACCATGGGCGTAACTTGTGCAATTTTTATGAGGGGGGGGGCAAACTTTATTTTGTTCGATATACCGCACGCTTAAAGATATTCGGAGACTAATTATACTTAATCAGTGGAAACTAAAAATCATAACATAATAATATTATTATCTAAGCTAAATCTTTATTGTAGTGTGCAAAATTAAATGACATTATAAAAAAAGCTTCATAAAAACATTCTGCATTTCTATATTTTCCTATTACATTATATTTTTTGCATAAAACGAAATTTATTTCTGAAGTCCATAAGTCATAACATTGTAAATATAATGTTTAATATACGATAATATACCTAATGTTATAATTTATAGTTATTAGGTATATATATATTTATTTTTAAATGTATTACACTGTGCGTCTGTATATTAATATTATAGCTTATACAAATAATAACTAAAGTCCTACACACAAAAATAACATAATAAAAAAGTAAGTACCTTGAATTGTACAAAAATGATATTAGAATAGTATGATATACTAATATTATTATACTTATATTTTAATGTAGTATTTCTATAATAATATGCTAGTATGCTCAAAGCTCAAACAGTGAAACACGACGATGGATAGTGAAGAATAATGCAAGATAAAGAGAACGTGTCGAGTCATACTGTTATCAGTTGAAGTTCACAGTTAAACAGTTATCACGAAAAGGAAAACAGGTTTTCATTTTACCTTAGATCATATACCATGGATGGAGTTAGAGCGTATGGATTTTGTTACCGATATAGCGACGAGTCACTGATTTAGGTGATCAATGTGCGCAAGCGCAAGCGCAATGCAACTACTTTCATAATTATCCAAATGTACGATAAGTATCTGTGGATAAATATGCGAGAAGTCACGTTGCGCATGCACAAATCGACCACTTAATTCGGTGACTCGTCGCTATATCTGCAACGTTTTTTTGTACTGATTTTATACGCTGTGGCTCCATCCATAGTATGTGATCTAAGAATTTTACCCTTAGATCATTATACTATAGATGGATCTACAGCGTATTATACCAATAAAAAAAAACTTTGCCAATATCAACGACGAGTCGTCGAATTAGGTATTCGATATGCGCATGCGTGATGCAACTTCTTGAATATTTATCCACAGATAATTTATCATCAAATCAGCATATTATGTTTAAATATAATAATATATTGAAAAAATAGTATAATGCCTACTATAATAACATAATAATTACTATAATAATATAATTAACCACGAACTATGATTTAGAATGATTCAGTGATAGTAACTTATGGATAATTATGCGAAGAATTGCATTACGCATGTGCACATCGATCACCTTATTCGGAGACTCGTCGCTAATATCGGCAACGAAATAATACGCTGTAGCTCTAGGCTCTATCCATAGTATATGAACTAAGATTTTACCAAACCTTAATGATTTTTCGGAACACAGCAGGCTGCAGTTTGTTGTTTGGTTTTGTTTCTACTTATTGTCATAATTATTAATATCATGATGTATTACGATGGCATATCGCATATCGCATGATACATTTTGATTAATCAATTCATTATTTTTTCTATAGTTACCTATAATCTTTTAAAATATTATTTTTTTCAGTTGTCTTGAAAAAATAATTCTAACAAATCTAAAATGCCTTTTTGATGATATTTTTCAAATTAATTTACAAAATACCAAGAGGGTGTTGCCCCCGTTAAATTTTTTGAGGAGGGTAGTTGCCCCCTCTCGCCTCCTCCCCCAGTTAACAAAAATAAAATCCTAACTCAATTTTTCTGGATGAAGACTATTTTTGTATTTAATATATTAACAACTTCTATGTAGTACCTATATTATATGTAATAATAACAGTAATAGGTACATTTTTTTATATAAAAAAATTTAATTATATTTTAAATTAAAATTTGTAAATGTAGCTACCGTTGATGGGAGTATAAAAATTATGGAACGTAGAACATTTTGCTCCCGTTTTACAAATAAGTAAATTCCTAAAGATCCCCGGGGTTTTTACAACATAAATTCCTTCCCACTTCATACACACTTAGGACTGTCTCAAAAGAGGTGTGGTTAAAAATGTGTTGTGGGTTTTTTTAAGGTTCTATTCTAAGTAAATTATAAAAAGTGGATGTCACTCTGTCGTACAGTAGGTTAAAGTGGGTCAATGTATAATGAATTATTTAATATCATTGTATGAGAAAAACGATTCTGAGCGGGGACGGTTTATCAGTCTAGATATTTTAATATATTGTTATCTATTAATAAAGGTTGAATTAATATTGTAATTTTTTTTTCTTCATTTCTTTGGTGATACACAAAGCGTTGGACATTAAAATCTCGTTTTTAGTGGTTTTTCGTAATTTGTCGGTGGTTTTTCCCGTGACATTAAATATCTTACTGTTGGAAAAATCGAAAAATTACCTCTTAATCCAATTTGCTAAAATATAAGATACTATATTATGTTGAAATCAAAGCACTCTTTCTGGTAGAAATTTTGTATACAGGATAAAAAAAAAAACACCATTGTAAAACCACTAGTTTCCTTGCTCCACTCAGAATCTAAAATTATATAAAAAATCTTATATTGTGAATTAAATGTTATTGAAATAATATTAAATAATATTAGCTAGAAAAAGAAAACAATCATAATATGTAACAGGCGTAAAATTCTAATTCAAATCATACAAAATTCAATAAGCTAAGGAACAACGTTGGTATATACATTCCACCAAATTATGTTAAGATAACAATTATGTAATTAAATAACAATTAGTATAATTTTAAGCATAGACGCGTAGTCAATAAGTACAATGTAACTAGGTTAAACTTAATACCAATATAAGCGATTGTGCTTCGATAATAAAATTGATATAGTATAAAGAATAATTCAATAATATGTGAAAACACAAAAAGGGTCAGTGGAGATGATCGTGTGACATGATTATCACTAGACGCCTATTGTTAATAAAAGTGCTTATAATATTATTTGTGTACGTCAGAAGTACGACACCAGTACTATACGTGTTTAAGTATACTTACTATACCTACGTCAAAATACAATATTTTATACTATCTATACGACCGTACCTACCTATCTGAACAAGGGCATATTTACATGTTTCCTGCTATGTAGGCTTGTGGACAATTGCCACCCTAAATAATAAAACTACAATTGTATACTGAACATATTTTAACAATAACAGAAAACGTATAAGTATAACCTTAAACAATTTTCCTCCCCTCGACATTTGCTGCTGTAGGCACGTGTATATGAATACTCCAATGTATTTTACGTAGACGCGTAACAAGGTTTAAAGATAATAAATATTCCAATAACCTTGGACGTGTAGTAGTAACTAGTAGGATCTATAGTCTGTAATGCAATTAATTTTAAAACAAGTTAGCAACTTAATATTTTTTTCATTACCACCTACCGAACCTATTGTTTATCCTTCGGTCGATAAAGTGATCGCATATAGCTGGTATTAGGTACCTACCAACTTAGTATCGAACCGACTACATACAACTTAGGTACTAATATCGTTAGATATTAGTTATAGTACCTATAGATTTTTAAAAGACCCGATGTTCTGCATCCAGAACTTTAGTGTTGTAAAGTTGTATTGATATTATCGTATATTACGTAGTGTTATCTTATGAAGTTACAAATTAATTAATCCAATAAAGATATAGTAGAGTCTTTCACATATATTGTCATATTATTTGTATAGTATATTTTGATATAATACCTATAATATAGTGTTATAAAACGTACGGTATAATTTGATATAACTTATTTATAAAAATGTATTTTTTAATTTTTTTTAAATGTCTTTGATTTAATTTAAGCCTCCTATTGACAATGAAGATGATGTGTTCCTGGTTAATACAGGGTGATTCTTTTATCAAACAACACTCATTATTTCAAAAAGTGTAAGTTTTTTTGTAAATATTTTTTTACATACTTTCAAGTCACTTATAAAACAACATTTTTCTTAAAAAATTATATTTTTAAATATTTTTTATCCTTATAATTTTTTAAGTTTTTACTTTTTTGAATGACAACATAGGGTTTTAATTTTTTATTCCATAGCAGAATATTTTTCTTAATATTTTGATACATGAAAATCGAATTTGGGACGAGTAGTTTATGAGTTATAAATATTCAAAGTTTAGATGAGCGGAGA
>NC_042495.1:100488798-100500933 GCF_005508785.2 Acyrthosiphon pisum | reverse complement strand
GCTCATCTAAACTTTGAATATTTATAACTCATAAACTACTCGTCCCAAATTCGATTTTCATGTATCAAAATATTAAGAAAAATATTTTGCTTTGGAATAAAAAATTAAAACCCTGTTGTCTTTCAAGAAAGTAAAAAACTTAAAAAATTATAAGGATAAAAAATATTTAAAAATATAATTTTTTAAGAAAAACGTTGTTTTATAAGCGACTTGAAAGTATGTAAAAAAATATTTTCAAAAAAACTTACACTTTTTGAAATAATGAGTGTTGTTTGATAAAAGAATCACCCGGTATATTCATATTTAATTTTCGGTAAGTAATATCAGTGTTAACTATAATATAATAAATATAAAATCATGGTTGGTACTAAGACCTTTTGTATAATATAGTATAGTAAGACAGTAAGTTACACTTTTCTAAGAAACTTCAAGAACTAAGACAATGGAAAATGAATTAGGTACCTATTTATTTACCACTTGCAAAGTCACCTATAAGGGTGGGCTCCATAGGGGCGTTGAGCCGTAGAGAAATAAAATAAAATATAAATTATGATTTTGCAATATCCGGAAAATTAGTAAACATAGCCGTATTCGTTACTAAATCATAATAATACCGCTTGGGAAGTTGGCCGGCAAATAATAATATTTACGTATTATTATCTATTATAGTATTTGGTATTTTGGTCACGACAATTAAGTGTCAATCCATTGTTTAGATTTGTTGAGACCATGTTTATATTTTATATTGCTATTGGCTATATTTGGATTTATTTTATGTACTAATAAAGTAATAGATTATAAATAAATTTTATTTTTTATATTTTTTACAAATTTATTTATATAGTGCATTCATTAACTTTATTTATTTATTAGAATTATTTTTAATTTTTTTATAGTCTATTATAGAAGTAGATTATTTATATATAATTATATAGAGTTTTTAAAAAGTGCTCTAAATCATCATATTTGGAAATAACATTTTATCTTATAGCATCTTTATTTTTTTTTACCTAAAATAGTTAAATGAGCATTATTATTTTAGATTCTGAGCGAAGCGATGAATGTATGGATTTTACAATGATGTGGGTTTTTTTAAAATTGTTGTAGGTATCTGCCATCACCTTTTAAGACAGTAAAAATGCTTAGATTTCCTTCAACTGTATTTTTCCTGATAGGAAAGTGAATTTAGTTGGTGCTTTGGGGGGGGGGGGGGGTCAAAAGTAAAAATTTTCCAGTAGATTTCAAAAGCGACGTGAAAAACAAATAGATAGCACAGTCGTATATTAATGGTATTTGTAATTTTATTTCAATAACATGATGTTTTCGATGGGTAGTGAAAGTTATATAATATTATAATATATTGTTCTATGGTTATAGCTATGAGTGAGTTATGAGCATTTTCAAACATTAATATTTTACATACTGATAACTCACTTAAAAATTAAAATATCGTAAAGAACAGATAATAGTGTTACCTAAAAGTTTGAAACTAGCGAACGAAAATTTGCTATGTCGTACGTTTGTAAGACGGAGACAACACATGCGGGTACGACGTCCTCTTAATAATTTTCGGTATTATGATTTGTGATGCCGTATTTTCGTGATTTTGATTTGAACTGCGTCTGTGTCTACAGTCTACTGTCTATTCTCGTTAAGACGTAAATTGTTTTGTTATACGAATGTCGAAGTATCTAATTATCTAATTATTTTTTTTAAAGTTTAAACTAATTCACATTAAAGCATTGTTATGGCCAAGCAAAATACAGTTGAAGAGTTGTTTTTTTAAATTTATATATTTTAAACAATAAATAAATATATCCACGGGTTATCTTATTAGTTTGTCCAGCAAGATACTTCACTAGCGCGACTGCACGAGCCTCTGAGATAAATAAATAGTACGATTATACGAAAATAGTATACGATACATACTATATAATATAATGCATGTGTGTACAAATATATATCTATAACAATTAACAAACAATAACAATGATAAATAATATTATATAAAATTCAAACCGTTAAAAATAAATGGTTGTCACTTGTCAGTAACATCTTAGAATAATAAAAATTTGTTCATTTTATAATACAAAGTTATAGAAAGTTAGAAAATTTAAAACTTCAACCTCAGGCCCCTAATTAAGCCTTGGTCTTGAGGCCCCGGTGCAATGCACCCCCTGAACCCCCACTAAATCTGGCACTGGTCAAGTATGAACTCAAATAAAAAGTATTGTATTAAAAATACTTAATTTTTATAAAAAACCTGTACCCATATGGGCCATATGAGCGATTAACCAAAGTCCAAAAACTTAGTAGTAGAAAACCGTGGTTTTAAAAACCGACACCTAAACATATGACTTTTATTTTGGTTATTGAAACCGGCGAGCAAAACCGTTAGTATAAAAAACTGGTTTTAAAAACCAAAACCGAAACCACCAATTTTTTTTGGTTTCCGTCCTTGAATCAAACAGAGAGATTCTAGTCCGAATTATCAGGACTCCAAAATGAAATTAATAATATTTCACTTCTCACGTAAGCAAGGTATGATTTATATATTATTATAATAATCTCCCGATGAAGTTCATTGGCAGTTATTATTATTATTATTATTATTATTGTTATTATGGTATTAGAATAGCGTTATTACTGTCGATATAGATACGCCACCGTGAATTATACATAAACCTAAATCCTTGTTAATCATGTATAATCATTGGAAATCTAGGGTAATCATTGAAACCAGTAATCTCGTGTACAACTTTTCACTTGTAAGTTACTTACATGACTTTTTCTGAAAAAATAAATTTGTTATTTAGAATGAACATGTTATTCAACTTTGTGTTTATCGTTTACTAGGGGATCTTACAAATCGTCCTATTTATCTATTTATCTAGATACCTATTTAAAATTGTTAAGTCAAGAATAGAAACTATGACAAATAATTTTATGAAAAAATGTTAATTTTGTATTATATGATTAGTAAATAATTTTAAAAATATACTCATGCCAGCAAATTCCCCAAAATAATATTTTTAAAAAAATTATTACGTTCCAAAATAATTTAATCAAAAAATTATAGATATTTTAAAAAATTCTAAAAAATAAACTACTTGACTTATACAAATGTTTTTACCATCAAAATCGTTCTTATAATCAGATTCACAAATTGGCTACTTTAAATTTATCCAAAAAAAATTTATTCAAATTTAAATTTTTTATTTTCAGTATTAAAAAAGAAAAATGATTTTTTTGTATATTATGCGTGTAGAACAAGTGACTATAAATTATATATTATAAAAAAATCATTACAATTTTGAATATAGCAAGTATAGTTATGGCATTTGTCAGATCTCGGTGGGACACTCTGTATGTAAATTATAATTCAAATTATCACCAAAATACCAAATGATAATTTTATAATTGTGTGTACATGATATTTTCAAAATATTTTGACGCTTTTTAATCTATTATTTATATTATACATTTGAAATTTGAAATTTTCTGTTTCATCACTATTTATAAAACAATTTTCACAGGTCTAAAAGCTTGAACATTTAATACATGGTTCTTCGTAAGTTTTGAAATAATCAAAAATCATGTGCACGTTAATTTTATTTTTTTTATAAGTATTTTTAATTTAAATAAATAAACTTTAAAATGTACAATATTAAAAATTAACAATAACCAACTATTTTCACATCATTATTTAAAACGATGCAACTATCTGAGAAAAAAAAAGCAGTTAAACAAGTTGATTAATCTTTGTTCTGAGTTGGATCCCCAGATTGTAAAATGTTAAAATGTATTGACATACATATATAGTAAGTAATTCGTAGATATTTTATGATCATTGCCCAATCATATTCTATACGATTTCTGAATAAACGATTATATTAAGCGACAGATTCTCATAACCATTGAACACTATAAGAATTAAGAGGTGTAATCTGCATTTTTTTGTCTTTTAAACGTTATACAATTATATAATATGATTGATCAATCTAAATTAAGTACATAGTATATATTTTTTAAGTATAAATTATAATTACCTCCTGAAAATTATGAGCCAATGTGATTCCGATGCATAGTACTATGAGTATGACATTATACTTTATTAACGTTGAAGTCATTTTTTCAGAAAACTGTTACGGTGTTTAAGCAATATAAAATCTTATGACATTAAGCGACCAACAATACCTATATAATTAGAGAACTAATAACTTTAATAAGCTATTCTGCTTGTTCAGTGGTTGTGGTATATTCAACACACGTGTGCAGTTCATTTTGTATTCGATTATAACAGGATGTTAACACAGGACGTGTATATCATTATTTGTCCGTGGATAGATTTTCACCAATGCCGAACACCCCAGTATGATATGATGTTATATAATATACCCTAGAACAGTGGTTTTGACACGCACAGACCTCGTAACAATCTTATGTAACGTACGAGTAAAATTTAAAATTTGAATAAAAACAGACATAAATTATAAAAACTATGAATTAATATATGGGAAGAGTTGAATACGGCCGTTCCCATCGCAATAGCATCTTATATCACTATAGTATGCTGTTCAAGCATCAACTAACTTATGCTTGATACTAGAACAGCTTTTATGTCCATTTTGGTTGCAGTCTATGACGGGCATGAACTACTGAGGGTGTATTCTAGGGTGCCCATATTTAAAAAAATAAAATACAGTCCTAAAATATTATCAAATTATTATATAATGCAACAATAATAACGGTAAAAACAAAAATCCAAAAATACAATTGAAAAGTATAGATTTTTATATTATTCTATTCAATAATATCATTTCAAACATTTCAACAATTATAAATTAACAGTAAGGCAAAAAACGGGATTAATATGGGACAAAGTGCATCCTTAGAGAAGTTTTTCAGGACAACAGGATTCAAAGCTGAAATAAAGGAAAATCTTGTATAAAAGAGGACGCATGGTCATCCTATTCTAATCCCCACCCCCAGGGATAACATTATATATATATATGTGATGCATATATATATAAGAATGCACAATATATACGGTTATATGATACCTAATATTGAATTCAAACTGTTAATACTGATTACAATAATTATTTTAATCCCCTAAACATTGTTAACGTATTTAATGCAAAAAATTCATTATTTCAGAATCCGGCGTTTTGTGTAACAGAAAACTCGAAAGACGGCAAGCTGTATCATCTTGCTCAATGTTGGTGATTGTAGTATAAATAAATATTATATAGTTGTAAGTGGTGAAAATATTGATGGTTGGGGCCTTGGGGGATTAAATCACTATAGTCTAAATAAGCACCATTAAACAATATACGGTATGTATTTAATATTAGGTATTCTTAATTCTAAATACACATTATGATCGGGAAGATAAAAACCCAGAATAATAAAAACGTAATAACTAACTTTATTTTCTATACCTATTTACATTTTTACTACATACTCTTTCACATCGAATTCGGAAATGCCAAATAATATTTATTTATGTGCTCCGCAATCGAATTGTATTTATTATCTTGAATCTATTTTACATAAATCGTATAAAAATGTCAATCTTATGAATACCTTATACTGTGATTTAAATATTTTGTTCACTGACTACTGACTAGTCACTAATTTAGGTGCCTAACATGATAATATTATGTCGTTAGCGAATTATTTTAAACTATATTACTCGCTGATGGCAAATAAGTATCTAAAGTTGGATTTGGCACAACTATCTACTGTAGGTACCTACTGTTTAATATGTATTCCTTTCGGTATTCTAAAAATTCTATCAGCTTTCATATTTCCTTATAAATATATAATTAATATTAAATTAACATTTGTTGCACATTTGAATACAATTATAGATACACTGAGGATAAGTTTTATTGTTCAAATGGAGTATGTATTGAATGGTCGTTAGTTTGTGATGGTATTAAGGATTGTATAGATGGCTCGGACGAAACTAACGAGTTGTGTGCTCGATATGAGTATGGAACAAATATGACAATGGGTACATAATAATAGCTGTATTACATATTTACATTTAAATTTAATATTATTTTTATGATATCAGAATTACTCATATTAATGTAAATACGATGCTTCTAATATTAGATATATCTAATATTGTTTTAGATTGCGGTAGAGCAAATATAAAAAAACAAGAAGGAGATAAGAATAAAACAGCGGTTGAAACGTTACCTTGGAATGTTCAAGTATATCAATTTAGTAAAATTAATTTTATTTATTTCCATATGTGTGATGGATCAATTATTGCTCCAAATGTAGTAATTTCTGGTAAAATCCTTGTACAATGAATTTATTAAGTACCTAACGAAAGTTAATTAAATAACGTTTTCAGGAACTCATTGTTTCGGATATTCCGGTGTAATATCTAAAAAAATATCAGTAAGAATTGGTGAATTCAAAGTGGCCGTTGGAAAATATGATAAAAATATTTCAAAAATTGACAATGAATTTTCTCAAATAATGAATGTAAATTATTAATTTATTAATAATTCAAATTCTACAAACAATTTGTATGATATGTAAAATATTAATGAAAAAAACTATACAGGTGGAAACAATTTACATGAAGGAAAATTATATTGATTATAATGGTGCAATAGCTGTTATTGTGTTAGAAAACAAATTTTCGTTTAGCAATGATATTTCACCAATTTGTATCGATTGGAATAGTATATATAATATACAGACTGGAGATCTAGGAAAGGTAAATATGTTGTACTATGAAGTTTGTAGTTTTATTAACTACATTAAGTATAATTTGAAATGGTTCTCTGGTCTAATTTTTACAAAGTTGTGGGAGAATATAGTTAAATTATCCGTATAAATTAATACATTTTGGTGTTAGCTTGAAATCGATGAACTAAAAATAAGTTCCAAAAACCAACTGTTAATATAAGTATCAAATTCAGCTTAAAAACTGCGCAGTGAAAATGGGGAAGTTGCGTGAATTATTTTTGGCCTCTTATGTTGCCGTAATTTAACAACTCGTCCTGTCTCGAGTTATGTTTGGCTATCGTACTTCCCGATACTATAATGTCGTCTATAAATACCTCTACTCCTTCTATTTTTCTGGTTATGTAACGTGTATTCCGTGCCATTTAGAACAGGGTTAATTTTAGTTTTATGGTCACCGCACAATCTCACCGACTCAACGTACGTTGTGCCAGCCCCCCTCCCCCAAAGGATAATCTATAAACAAATTATACAGATATTTAGCACGTAATTTGCACGACCTTCCTTCCCCTCGAAAATCAAAAAATTCATGATGGATGGGGGGGGGGGGTGGTCAACAACATGACGTGTTGCCAGACCGGGGGCCCTGGAGGTCCAAATTAATATATTCGCAATTTTTCTTCTGCAGATATTTAGAATGTAATTCGCACGAATTCACACGTCTAGTTTGAAAATTCGCATGACCTTCCTTCCCATCAAAAAAAAAATTCACCTCATAGTAAAAATTAACATCATCATAGTAAAAGTTAACATTTTTGCAATTTTTCTTCTGCAGACATTTAGCACGTAATTTGCGCGAGTTCGCACGCCTAGCTTAAAAAATCACCAGCCTCCCCTCCCTATGAATTTTTTGATTTTCTAGGTCGTGTGAATTTTCAAACTAGGCGTGCGAATTCGTGCGAATTACGTGCTAAATGTCTGTAAAAGAAAAATTGAAAAATGTTAATTTGGATCTCCGGGGGGGAGGGGGCTGGCGACGCGTGTTGCAGGCCCCCCTCCGTGATTTTTTTTATTTTTGAGGGGAAGGAAGGTCGTGGAATTTTCAAATTAGGCGTGTGAATTCGTGCGAATTACTTGCTAAATATCTGTATAGTTTGTTTATAGATTTTCCTTGGGGGGGGGGGGGGGGCTGGCATAACGTACGTACCGACTAGTTACTTTTCAAAACCAGTACAATTAGCTGGCGTAGCCCTCTCACTGTTATCAACAGTAAGTCACAATTTAATTAACCAATTGAACTTATTACCAACGCTTACATAACAAGGTATTAATATAATATATTTTTAACAACATAAAATATAATTTGAAAAAGGCTGTCTGGTCTAATTTTTACAAAGTTGTGGGAGGATATAGTTTAATTGTCCACATAAGTTAATATAATATTTTGGTGTTAGCTTCAAATTGATGAACTGAGAATAAATTAGTCTCGAGTTATGTTAGGCTATCGTACTTCCTGATACTATAATGTCGTCTATAAATACCTCTACTACTTCCAATTTTCTGGTTATGCCTTCAATCGCCCTTTGGAATTCTCCCACTGACGATATTACCAATTTTCACGGAAAGATGTTCAATCTTAGGTAACGTGTATTCCATGCCATTTAGAACAGGGTTTATTGTAGTTGTATACATAGTCACCGCACAATCTCACCAACTCGTCGCTTTTCAAAATCGGTACTACTAGCTAGCTCTCACTGTTGTCAACAGTTAGTCAAAATGTAATTAAACAATTGAACTTATTACCAACACTTACTTAACAAGGTATTAATATTATATATTTTTTACAATCGTACATTATAATACTGTTCCATATTTTTACAGATTGTTATTTGGGGAGAAAATGAAGTAAATGCCACACAGAGTCCTTTTGTATTAGAAAGATCGTTTCCATACGTCGACCCTAGTACTTGTCAACATTGGTATCGTTTAGTCGGATTTGAAGAATATGAAACTTATGATCTGTTTTGTGTCAGTTGTGATTGTGGTAATACAAATTTAAATTTAAAGTGATACGTGTTGTTTTTGTTGTGTCTATGATGAAGTCTGAATGCATTTCAGAGCAGTGAAAATGCATCAATTTTTTACTAATTTGGAGCTTTTTGATAGATGATTAGATCTAATTTTTACTTTGAGGAACAAAAATAAAATATTCTAGTACTTTTCTTAATAATTGGAAAAATTAAAAAAAAAAAAGGTTATACAAAACTATTTTTTGACAGTATCTATTTTGTTTTTTTAAAGTACCTAATCAAAACAGTTAAGCTATAAACAAAATCGATCTCGTCTAAATCTGGTTTATTAATTATTAAACTATATTTTTGTTTCCCCACAAAAGATGCTGAAGCTAAAAATTTGAAAATTTATTTGACTACTTATACCATTTACACCAACACAAAAATTAACAAATAATGAAAATTAATTAAAAACATAAATCGGTGAAAAATCAATACATTCATTGCTTTGCTCAGAATTAAAAATTAAATAAAATAGTAATTTTACTATTTGTTCCAAATTTCAATATTGATTTAAAAATAAAAAATAAAGAAACTTTCATAGCTACTACAAAGTCTCATGTGTAACAAAAAAAATTTCGTATAGTAGACAAATTCTTTAAATATTATTAAATACATTTAATTTCTAAAATACCTAGTTAAACAGAAAATATTTTATCAAATGGAAGTTTGTTATAAGGAAGTTTAACTGTATTGAGAAACGAATATTAACCCAAAAATAATAATTATACAAAATGCTTAATAATAATAAAATAATACTATTCAAGTTTATATTTTTTATAGTCGACAGTGAATCATTTAACGTTTAACATGGATCGTCAGGAGGACGTGATACCCGCTTATGTTGTCTCCGTCTTACAAAAGTATGACATGGCAAATTTTCGATCGCCAGTATCAATAGTTATAAAATTAGAGTAAATTGGCCTATTATCAAACTCTTAGGTAAGAACATTATCCGTGTTCTTTTGTTGGTTTTTACGATATTTTAATTTTTAAGTGAGTTATGAGTATGTAAAATATTAATATTTAAAAATGCTTAAAACTTAGGTATTTTTATAGAAAAATTAAAATATTCTAAAAACTAATGAGATATAATTTTCTTTCTTTAATGTTTGATAATAGATCAATTCACTATAATATCAAAACTAACAGCACGCTATTGAAACTGGTGAACGTAAATTTGCTGTCGTACGTGTGTAAGACGGTGACAACATAAGCTGGTACAACGTCCTTTAAAAGCAGAGCGTTAAGCCCCCATCCTCACCTACTATAATTAGTATCATATTACCTATATTAATATATTATTATGATATACTAGCTGTTCCGGGAGTTTCCCGTTTCTGCCCATTCACTGTTCCACCAAATCAAAAAAGCTAGTCAAGTATTTGAATAATATTTGAATATTTTATGCACATGTCAGTCATATTATAACTTACATATAAAATTAAAATATAATATTCATAAAACACTTTGGGCATCACTGGCATCAGAAAGTTCAAGTTTATGACGAACGACGAACAATTGTGTATCATTCCATTCGAAATTTAATCGAAGTTTTTATTAAAAATCGCCGTCTACCCATAATTTGGTAACCGTTTTAATTAATGAACTACAAACGAAAGTCTATGTTAAACTTAGAAGTACCTATACCCATCTACCAAACGTGACACAAGATCGTCAAGTTCGAGACATACAAAATCGAAATTACCAATTTAAATTTAAATTACTTAAATTTCCAGATATGACTTTGTATAAGAAATATGATACAACTATAGTAAGTTATAAGAATGTTAATACTTAATTATAAAATATATAACTAACATTTATGTGAAATAAAAACAAAATAAAATTTTAATTTGATTTATAAATAGTAGGTATAATAGTGTATAACACATTTTAATAGTGGTAAGAAAACTATCATTATGAATTCTGTATATGTATTAACAAAATAATTTTAATTTTATATGCAAATTAAAACATGGACATAAAATATTCAAATATTATTCAATATACCTACTATACTAACTATTTTGATTTGGTGGAAAGGTGAATTGGTGGAACTAGTGGAAAAGGGAAAGGTATGATTTTGGAGGAAAAGTGAATTAGGGAAAAGGAAGAGTTACACTTTTGGCGGAAACCGGTCATTCCCGCTGACGCGTTGTCCTCAGTCACCTCAGGTGTAAACCAAGATTTTTTTACATTGCCAATATTTTAAGTATAAGTTCAAGGACTCAAAAACGCATTGATTGTATGTATATTATATATTCTCACGATTTTATATTGAGTATATCCCGGTTTCAGCATGGTATATACACTGTATAGGTGTATCTCAGTGCCAGTGTTCACAGGCAAATTAGCATCAGTATACCTAACTTAGTGAAATAATTTGACCTGGATGGGCAACCGAAACACGCAAGTCATTGATTGGATTTAGTACTTGGTATATTTTTTAATATGGTTTAAATTACTTACTCTCTAAATTGTTCTGACATCTCTAAAAACTATCTCTGAGATTTTTTTCAAAGTCAATTGATTAATTTTTAAGCATATAAACTACACACAATGGAGGCTCGTGCTAAGGTGCGATGGTGCGACCGCTGCCCCTGAGTAAATTTTTAAAATAAAATTATATTCGTAATTATACTTCTTATAGTAACTAAATAGGAGTCACGATGATCTATATTTTTTTTCGAAATAATTTATATGACTCAGAATTGGGTTTGAAAATATTAATATTTTAAGAAAATATCTTTTTAATCCGGTAATTATTCCAATGCCATAAGAATAATCTAAAAATTAAATGAAGCCTGAGCGTCTAACGCGAGACGCGTACGTACTCGCTTGTATACTGTATGGTGCGGCGGTCCGTGGTGCACACAAATGTGTGTTATACGGGTTATTAATATTATTATGATTATATTGATGAGCCGCGTCAGGACTATTATTATTAGGGCTGTGAATTTATAGGTAAGTGCATTTTTTTTTTTTTGGTGATTGTAAAACATAGATTTGTAAGTACCTACATAATTTGAATTATGTAACTACAAATCCATCTATGAAACTTTTATTTTGAATTTTTTGACGTTTTAAATTTTTTAGGTCATTTTTCGCATTTTCCGGTCATATTTTGCTTTTTTAGTTCATTTTCTAGTATTTTTAATCAAATTCCGTCAATTGACTTGTTTGAAAACATTTTTTTTTTATTTTACACAAATAAAACCAAAAAAAAAAAATTTTAAAAATGTTTCAGGTGTATAGCATTAAATTAAATGTAAATTCAAATTCAATTAATATTTTTATTATTTTTTTTTAATAAATAAACACTTTTTTGTACTAATGTTTAATATCT
>NC_042495.1:100484639-100488095 GCF_005508785.2 Acyrthosiphon pisum | reverse complement strand
CAGGGCCACTGCAGTGAGCGATCTATATTATTTATAATCAATGTTAATACTTTAAAACAATACACTGTGTTACACTGAACGATTAATGTGTGTTTAATATTTTCAAATAAAAAAGATCGGCGATTGTCCGATAATAAAGTTTTGTAGGATGAAAAACTTCTTTCGACTTCCACAGATGTTATTGGTGCATGTTTGAAAAAAGTGATATCATCTGTATTCAAATCTTCTGGCAATCCTTCTTTTGTCATTTCTCGTCCTTCCAATATTTTTGAAATAATTTGCATTGTTTAATAACCACTATTTTTTTTCTAAAACAGGTTTAAATTTATGTTGAATTTCACGCCCAACTATATTTCGTGCTAATTGAATTTTAATTTTTTTCTTCTTCTACAATTAGTATAGCATAGGCCAGGCATATTTTTGACGATTCTAATCGTTTGATTGAATTTGGTAGTGATCCAAAGTTTGATTTGATATAAACTAAATTTAATTCTAAACCTGGATCGGCGAACAAATCAATTACTTTTTCAATGGAAGTCGAATCATTTTTGTCCAGTTTTGTGATTATATTTTTAGTTGTACCAAAATGTTCACAATAATAAAAGGCTGCCGTTAACCATGTTCCCCGCCTAGTTAGCACATGTTGTGGGGGTAATGGAATATTAGGAGCATGCTCTTCAAAAATTTGAACTCCCGAAGGAGCTTTAAAAAATATTTTTTTGCAGTTATTTATTTTTTCTAATTTATTTTGCCATCATATGTAAGGCATGAACCAAGCATACTAGATGTTCCATCTTCGAATAAAATACCTAATGGCTTTACCTGCTTTGACCATATAAGGGGCCTCATTGCTCAATAAAAGAAGTACATGATCATGTTTAATACCATTTGGCCAAATAATTTGAAGGGATCTATCGAACAGTTTTGTAATTGTACTGTATTTACCTTTTCTAGGACTTCTGTATTTATTAGGAAATTTTTCCCACGATCGTTCAACTCTAGAGCTCCCACAACATTTGCTATGTAGCGCCCTTCATATATCCGTAGTTTCATATAAAGTTACCCAAATTTTCTTATTTTCTACGTAAGATCTAATTTTCTCAATAGTGTCTATGTAGCACTGAAAATATCCTTTCTTCAAAGTAGATTCATCGGGAATTATTTTATTCGTATATTTCTCCAGAAAATATTTAAACGTTTTGTTGTGTAATTTTTGCATTAGAGTATTTGCAGATAATAATGCATGACACAGATCATAATTAAAATACGATTTCTTAGATGGTTCGGTAATTAAATGTTGAATCTTACTTGTACTTTGTTCTTGTTGTATCTTTTTCAGTTCAACTCCATTAAAGTGTTTATTACGCGAAATATTCTAATCGACGATAATTTTTTTGTCAGCCGCCACTCTTACCTCGCGAATTTTGCAAAATAATACAGTGCCATCACTTGAAAAACTTATGTGCCAAAAAAGATTTACAAACGAATTCAATCGAGTGTTATCCGACATTTTGTACTTAGGCATTTTTGTACAATAATTCAATTTAATTTAATGAATTAAATATATAAATCGAAGAGTCGGTCGAACAGTCGATAATCAATAAAATAAACACGTCCTTCTTTTACATTCACTATGCCACAATGCTGTAAAACGTCAATCGCACAGTTGCGTTATCGTACGCGTCTCGTGTGTATCATTAAAATTATCTGAGCTAATTACGATAATGCAGGCGAAATGATACTTCAAAATAACACAAGTATGCAATGGGCATAAAATAATACCAATTTGCTAATAGTTTAATAAATAATCGTAGATCGCGACAACAAATGATAAAAATAATAAACGTCAATAAATGACAAGCTAATGGAAACTGAAAGTTACATTTTATTGTAAATAAAGTAATTTATATATAACCCATTTACGTGGAATCTTGTTTTCAATTTTTAATCCTTACCTATAAATGTTGAACATTTTATACATTTTTAACTAAAAATAATTATTGAATTTTAAATTTGATATATTTTGTCAAAATTCGATCTTTAAATGCTTATAAAAAAAAATTGTGCCTTTGTATTTTCAATGTTTTTCAACTGCTATTGTAACAATATATGAGAAACCTTGCATTACAATTTTACGCTTTTTTACTCAACGAGTAAATTTTTATTGATATTTATAGAAAAAAAAAACTAAAAAAATTGAAAACTGACAATGTCCGTAAACAACTCAAAATAGGTCAAAATATTTGGAAAATGTTATGGTGTATAGAAAATGTTATGGTGTATAAAATGTTATGGTGTATTGCAGCTACATTGAGTCGTAAATGCATTAATTAAATATTTGAGACAATATTTTAATATTAGCGAAGGAGAATTGAATCAATTTTTAGGTACACAAATTGAGCAAAAATCTTATGGATAAAATTGTAATTCACCATTGGTTGTATTGGTAAAAAAATGTTGGAGAAGTTTAGTATGATCTGAAGCAAATCCAGTTCAAATACCACCTGACCCTCAAAATTCATTAGATGACAAGCAACAAATTACTAATCTAGTTAGTTAAGTACCATATAGTGAAGCAGATGGAAGCTAATTATATCAGATTACAAGACCAGACATATATTTTCCAGTAAATCTAGTTGGTATATACATCGAGGATCCAAAGGAACGCCATTGGAAAGCAGTGCAACTAAGTTCAAAATATTTAAAATGAACTATTAATTTCAGATTGATATTTTGTTCTAGAAAAATACTCATGTTTAAAGGATATAGTGCATGATGCTGACCTGGATACAAGCAGGTCAAAATCAGGGTCAGTATTTACAATAGGATCTAGAAGTATAGCATGGAGCTCACGTCGTCAACAGTGTGTTAGCCTGAGCACAACTGAATCAGAGTTCAATAGCCCATAGCTTTAAGTCAAGCAGTACAATAATGAACCTGGTTAAAATTGTTTTTAGGTGAATTATTGGACCAATCAACAATAGTCCCAATAATATATGGAGACAATCAGAGTATGATTTAACTCGTGAGAAATTTAGAGTTTCATAGAATAACCAATACAGATGTTCGCTACCACTATGTAAGAGAGAAATTCAATGAGGGATGGTTTTCTTTGGAGTACATATTCAGCAAGATGCAGTATGCGGACATTATGCCTAAGCTAACTCCACGAACGCAGTTCCATGAGCTATGGGAGATGTTAGAAGTTATACATATTGATGCAGCGGTTCTCAACCTGTGGTACGAGTACCACTAGTGGTACGCGGAGAGCTCATAGGTGGTACGCGAAGAAAATCTTCCTTTATAAAAAAAATTGGTACGAATTATTATTAACATTAAATATTATTTGGTCTAGCTTACATGGCTGACATATTTGATCGTTTAAATATTTTAAATTTAAGTTTGCAAGGATCAAACACAAATATGTTTATGCTAGTGATAAAGTTAATGCATTTG
>NC_042495.1:100476654-100482902 GCF_005508785.2 Acyrthosiphon pisum | reverse complement strand
TAATTTATATATATATATTAGTCATTTACATAACTTTTACTGTATTCAAATGGTTTTGTTTGTTTTATAAATGATAAAATTTGGAGAAAAAATAATTGTTTGGTTAGGCATATTCGTTTTGTGTACAACTGTCCACAATATGTTTATACCATAGATATTTATTAATAATAACCATATATTATATTTATATTTAAATCTTATTTCAGATTGCGGTAGAGTATATGTCGAAAACCAAGTATTGATCGACAATGGTGATAGAGCACTTGTTGGAACGGCTCCTTGGAATGTTGGAATATATCAGTTAATTAAAATAAATTTTAATTATGACGTGATATGTGGGGGATCAATTATTTCTCCAAATTTAGTCATTTCTGGTAAAACCTTTGTACAATGTATTTAAAAATGAATGGAAACTAAATAAATATAATTTTCAGCGGCTCATTGTTTTTGGCAAAAAGCTGTGTTATCTAAGAATATATCAGTAACGGATGGTCTATACAAAATTGCTGTTGGAAAATATGATAGAAATATTACAATAATTGACAATGAATTTACTCAAATAATAAATGTAAGTTATTAATAATTCAAATGTTTAAAAATAATTCGTAGATACGATATAAATTAAAACAATTATACAGGTGGAAATGATTCACCTGAAAGAAGGTTATTATGGACGTACTGGGTTTCATGCTGAAGATATAGCTATTATAGTGTTACAAAACAAAGTTTCTTTTAGTAATGGTGTTTCACCTGTTTGTATCGATTGGAACGGTAAATACAATGTAGTCAATGGAAATCAAGGAAAGGTTTGTTTGTAATAATATTTTAAAATATAAAATCGTGATTTAATTAAAGTTAATTACTGTACCTATCTATTGATAATTTTTAATTTGTATGTAAGAGCAAATACCATAGGATTATATTCTAAAGTATATGTATAAAATGTATTATTGGCATATTACATTACATAACTAAAAGTTATGTATGAGTGGATACCGCTCTGCTGTAGGTAAAAAGTGAGTTACTGCAATGGCTGATGTGAAATTTAAATTTAGTCATATAATATTATTGTATTTGAAAAACGATTCTAGGTGGAAACAGTCTATGGGTCAGCATATTTTATAATTATACTATTGAATTACAACAAAAATCTAAGATCTAGAAATCTGGAGATTTTGTCTTTTTCTAATTTCATCAACTTTTACTATCTCAATTGTGATGTATAATAATTATTTTGTTTTTAAATGACATTATTTTCTTTGATTTATCAATATATTATACTCTTTCGAGCTTACAGTAAAATTGGTTTATTTAGGGATAACATACGTCATACAGGGGTGGGTATTGCGTTGGATCGTCGCAATGATAGTACTTTCAACCACGCTATTTGAATATATATCTATAAATCTATACATTTTGTGTCGGAACGATTTTACTGCATTCTGACAACGTTTTGCCCGGAGCGTGCGCGAGATCACGTGTCGTGTATACGTGACATGTATTATCATAGTTGAATGTTCTATTTGTTTATCTTTTTTGATTTGAGAGGATTTAATGGCTGTATCGGAAGTAATTCTAACCATTCTTGTTCGTCAACAGAAAAATCTGAATGAAAATAATAGACATAATAATATTGTAAAGTAAATAATGATTATATTAATAATAATAATAATAATAATAATTTCAGAATCAAAGGAAAAGTTATTATCTTTTCGTGGCTAAGAAATTTCGTAGACTCGGTTTATTGTACAGTTGATGCAGGTTTACGTTTGATCTTCTTTTCTAACTTCCTGAGTCATTATTATATACTGCTACATATTACTTTTTACTTGTAACATTTTTTTCCTCGCCTCATTGCGCTTCATTACTGCCTTTTTACATACATCAATAAACCAACGTTTCTTTTTCATACCTATATAATTTGTTCTTACGTCCTTAGCGGCTACTTCAAATGTGCCATTTATGTTTTTCCATCTCGTTTCCTGACTGTCATCTGTGTCATATGCTTGGTTATTCACATCTCTGACCTTCTCAGATATGATGCTTCTATATTTATTTATTTCTATTGGGTCTTTAGTTTTTTCCATATTTAGAAAATTTAGCTTATTTTTGTTTTTTCTCACCATCCAGTCGTTTGAGAACGTTTTCGTTAAGGTAGCCACTTCTATGTAGTGGTCCATGTCACCGTCTGTCCCTCTGAAACTACGAATGTTCTTAATCCATGATCGGTGTTCTTTATCGTTTGCTAGGTGATACTTATGTCTCTAGATTCAGCCAAGTTTACAAGTCTTGTTTCGTTATCAATTGGTATGCTGTATAAGCTTTATCTACCAATATATAGTCTTCTTCTTGCCATAATTTTGCGTTCAGATCACCAATTACAACTTTTACACTGTGTCTAGGAAGTGTATCGTATACTCGCTTGAGGGTTTCATAGAATACATTCTTAACTTCTTCCTCTTTTTCCTCCGTTGGTGCGTGGCAGTTGATTATTATTAGATCATAGATTGACATTGACAATTATATGAAGCATAGTCGTTTATTTATCGTTTTGAACCTGATGATCTTTGGTAGTAATGACTCATTGATCAGGAACCCCACCCCTAATTCGTGTCTGGACCTCATGTCACCACTGTAAAATATGGTCGTATCACTTGATTTTACGCTACCATTTCCCGGTCATCTTATTTCCTGTAGTACTACCAACGGTTATTTATATCTTTTAATCGCGTTAACAACATTAACAAAATTGAATGAGAGATAAGCCATGCTTGAAAATAACCAAATCACAAGATAAGAAGAAATGAGTAGAACGCTTCGAATCATAAATTAGGACGCTAACGGGCTAACAAAAACAAGAACTAGAAATCTTATGAATAATGAAAAAATTTATTTAAGGGGGCTGCAGCAGGTTTTGTCAAAAATCAAAAATAATGTAGATTTGACCAATTCAAACATTAATTTTGTTTGTTATAATGTTTTCCAATATATTTAAATTTCTTATCATAAAATAAACCTTAAGGGGGCTGGAGAGGGCTCCAGTCAATGAAAAAAGTGACTTATAGACCAATAAGCTAGAAAAAACTGGAAGAAATTGGTTTGACAGGTTTTAATTTTGAAAACGGATTATAATTGATCAACAAGTTTACTAGGTTAGGTTATGATCGATGCGATTTTGAGTATTCCAATTATTCTTAGTGTCATAATGAGTAATATAAATACAGAAATATCATATTTTTTCGATATTTTTATTCTTGGATATCACAGCTGAAAAAAAAATATTCAAAATCGCCTCGATCATCAAGTAAACTTGTTGATCAATCATAATCCGTTTGCAAAATTAAAATCTGTCAAACCAAATTCTTCCAGTTTTGTTTAGCTTATTGGTCTAATCTACTTCACAACGTTGACCACTCTTAAATAATGTGGCTATCGAATATATCGAATATATAAAACAGAATATCCAAGGAATCGTGCTCATGGAGGAACTGCAGTAATAAAAAAAGAATCAATTAAACATTACGAACGTTATAAACATCTTCAAGAACATTTACAAACAATTATTATGTCCACATTGATTACGGAAACAACGACCTAATACTATCTCTGCTATTTTATATTGTCCACTAGGCCCTAAGACATAAAGTAGATGATGAAAAGTTTATTGAATCTTCCAGACACTCAGTAATATATTTGTTGGATACCAAATTCATTATTTTTAAATTTCGCGCGACGTGGTCGTCACGTCCCGGGTTGCAATGTTTGCCATACTGGAGTCTATCGCCGACGCGCCGTAAAGTCGACCTTTGTACCATCGGAGAGGGGACGGTCTCGCCGCAGTCGTTCTTCCAGCGATCGGCCGCCGCCGCCACAAACTTTGTCGTTTACCAGCCGTCTTGGCAATTTGTCGTGTTAGCCGTATGCTGTTACGGTCGCGATCCGGTGCGCCGCCGCCGTTAATACACGTGTTTTTTTTTTGTTCCGTGCATCCTAGTTCTCGTGCTCACCGACTCGTCGTGCACATCGTTGTGTCCACGATTCGAGTCACGGCCGCCTTGTGCCGAAAATTACGAGTCATTCGATTTTTCGTATCCGTCGCCCGCCCAATCATTTCGCTGTGCGACCACGAACCCGCAGTCATTTACACCGTCCACGTGGTACCTTGGATCGAGCCGCCGGTGCTCCCTCGTGTCGCGCCGTACATAGTGCCGACAGTTTGTGTCTCTCGACCGCCTGTGTCCCGATTTACAAACTTTGTATTAGTTTTGTCGCTCGCCCGACTTTCACCGTGTGATTCCGAACCCTGCTCGGTCACAACCACGTGTTTCCGCCCACCCGTTTTACGCAGTGCGAACCGTGCTCTGTTGTTCTATAATTGTTTTGTTGTTGTTTACGCCGCAACAACGAACGTACACGCGTCGCTCGTATTGCGTGTGCAAATCTTGCAACCGGCAAGTATCGCGTTCGATCATCCCGATCAACGCCCACGTCGTCCAGTTTTGGATCACCTCCACACGTCAACCGTCGACCATTTCGTCCAATTCGACGGTAGTACGAGTGTTGCGACCCAGCCCACTTCGTCGCCCAGGTCACTTGCAGCATAATCGTCGTATTGTCAACACAAACCATCCGTTATCAGGTCGTACACACGTTATCATTTTATCATTTGTTTACTATTTTATTTTGATTTATTCGTCATTTGTTCGACGTACCTACCTACTATTGTATTATTATATTTTATGTTATTCGATTGTCTCGGCCGTTCGTATGTGATCGTGCCTCATGTATACTAACCTTAGTTCTTAAGTTTATTTTTCTGCAGAACATCTTTAATAAATTGTTCTGCATATCATACATATAAAAACATTGTTGTTACAGGTCACCCTAATACTCATCATCTTAGAACTCAAATTAATCGTATTCTGAACCAACCCAAATATACAGTCCACTCTCTCCCTCCTTTACAGGGCTACCCACGCCGTATTTGATTGTTGTTACGCAAGTAATCGAACACGACAGGTCACGTGTAGGTCGCCGTCCGTGCGTACATAACACACCTACGCGTATACACGTCCGCCGGCTTATTGTGCAGCCCTCTCGCACAATATTCATAGATAGCGGATATTACAAACACATTTTTTGGGGATTGAGATTGATTACAACCAAAGCATGGGAATTGTTCAAATCTACAAATACAATTTAAAGCAAAATTCAACTACAAAATTGACATACTGGTGGATCCCCCAAATAAATCACCTGATATTATTGACACCTATAAAATGAAAGGAATTTCATAAAATTATACGGAAGTTGAAAGACTAATAGAAGTAACGTTGGATCAAATATCTATGCTTCTCTCAATAGCTCAATAGGCTTTGTACACGCTTCAGTGATTGAACACTGAAAGTTGATATATAAAAGGGAAAAAAATAGTTAAATAATAAGAACATTTTAGGGTAATCATGAGGTTGTATTTAACATGAAGTACATAAAAAAAATACTAATAATACTGACAAGTATAAATAACAATTTTAAGTTAAAAATGTGGAACATGGCAGGTGCATCAAATAATATTTTGGCACATGGCTATATTACAATTTAATTTATATTTTGTGGCACAAGTCAATTATAATATTTAATAATATTCTTTAATAATATTGGCACATAGCAAGTGCATTGAATTAAAAGGAAACGCTCGGCTCACGGGGATCGACACACCGCATTTCTCGTGGTTGTCTTCACAGTGTTACTGGGGTTTAATATTGAGTTCATCTAGACAAACAAAAGGAAAATCTTCAAGGACCCACATCTTGCGACGCCTAACAAATCTGCTTTTTTTTTTGGAGGGGGGCACAAAGGGGAAAACATAGTTACTATAACAAAACGACTGAGGAGCAAATGGTGTTACGGATTTGATCGACTGGCATCTTTGGCCATCAGCGGCCCACGGTGTAGGCTTAGCCTATCATGGTTGTGGTCGATGGTCGTCCGGAATATTGAAAATGTTTGATGGCTTATTGATCACGTGGTTTTTTGTGTGTGATGGTCCTCAAACCGGAGTAAGAAACGTTCGCGTGTTATGCAGTTGAACAGGTACGTTGTAACGGAACATAAATATAATTTTTACAAAAAAAGGCTCTTAACAGAGCCAACAACTATTATTCACGGTAATTTTCCATGGTCCGTATGAAATAATAAAAATAATTAACCAAAAACACGTTGGAAATACGAAACTGGCGACAAAAAAA
>NC_042495.1:100457768-100475670 GCF_005508785.2 Acyrthosiphon pisum | reverse complement strand
TACGTCTGGTAAGTCGGAGCCCGAGGTTTGTTTGAAATTGACGTTTGAGCGAGTCGGCTATCAGCTCTGCTCGTTCGTTGGCCGGAAAAACTAGGCCGTCGGGGCCGGTTAGTGGGTGGGATGCTGGACGTTGCTTGGACGTAAACTTACATTCAACCAACACATTCAAGACGTAACCAAAAAAGCTATCCGCGTCCGTGGTATGCTTTACCCCTTACTTAACCGTACTAGTCCCGTTCCGCTGAAAACAAAACTTAACATACTTAAACTCTACGTGACCCCTATACTTACATATGCTGGCTCTTCCTGGGCACCCTTTATCGGCCCCTCCCATTGGAGACATATTGAATCCGTCCAAAACATCGGCATACGCACGATAACCGGTATGCCCACTATCGTTAGAAACTCGGCCCTTTTAAAATCAGCCAACTTCAAATCTATCCAAAATTCCATTTGCTCTCAATCAAAAACAATGTTCTACAATAACTCTTTTTCCGAATACGATCATATCCGCCTCTTAGGTAAAACCCACTCCCCTCCAACCACCAAACGTTTACTCAAACCATACCCATTAAATTGGACTGACTAACATAACTGAACCTACCAATCAACCCCAAAATCCATCCACTAGTAGAGGCACAAGCCTGGAATAGTAAACGGCATAGCCACCCCTCCCAAAGCAAAGCAAAGCAAGTTAATTTATCAGTTATCAACCATCACTCACCATGGACACTTCAGGAAAATATGAAGACCTGAAAAAAGCTGTTGCAGAAGCGAGACATAGATCACACAAATCTACGTAGTCAATTATCACGGATTAGCATCAATTCGACCGGTAAAAATAACTTCACCGGCCAAGGAAGCGGAGGGGAAAAGAAATAGAGAAAAACATGCCGCCATTATAAAATGGGTAACAGAGGTGAATGCTGCTCGACAAGAACACGTTTCTAACTGGAACATCCCCGCGGATTGGAGAATTAATATTCAGCTATCGGAAGCAGTCAGATACGTGACGGAACGATTAGCTCAATATGAAAAACCAAGAAACACAAAGATTGATGTAGGAGTAGACACGCCGCTATGGTACCTATCGCGAAACCAGCTACGCAAGGCACTGTATAGGGCATCTATTCGTCGTGCGAAGGCCTCAATAAATTAGCTCCCACTCTCTTTGCCACCCGGTCACTAATCCGGGAGGGGGGAATTGTAACGGAACATAAATATAATTTTTACGAAAAAGGCTCTTAACAGAGCCAACAACTATTATTCACGACAGCCAATCGCAACGTAGAACGAGTACAACCAATCACAGGACAGAACGAGAGTAAAACATCACAATTTGAACTTAGAAAGGAATTTAAAGCACTTCCGTACATCATATAAACATCAAAAGTACATCAACGGATAGGGGAAGTAAAGACGAAGGAAACAATACCTTCCCCGTGGTTGTAACCCCAAAAAACTTCAGAGATATCATCAAATCCATCACGAGAGAAAACACAACAGGCACCCGGATAGTGGATAGGTTTACTAGTCGGTACGAATAGTATTACTTATATTAGTAAGATTCAGCGTAGAGTCGGTACACTCTCATTTCTTCTTCAAGCTTCGACCAAACTACAACGAAGACTGAAAACCCGAAGAAACCTCAAGAGATCCAACCAGCAAATAACGACAGGTACGATCCCATGTGCAACTCTCATAGAGTATCGCCACAAATCGATCGTACGGTCCAACTCCGACTCCGATTCCAGTCCACGGCATTCAGGTGCCCCGTCCAGCGCACGACGACCGGTACGATCCCATGTGCAACTCTCTTAGAGCATCGCCACAAAATCGATGGTACGGTCAGGTGGTAATTCCATAACATCGGCCTATATATCTTTGTCCACGGAATCAACTAAGTGGTGACCTCTCGTTATATCCGGCGTCGGAGAAAGGCTTAGACCGGAACTTCGACGCGGATACTCGATGCGCCATCAAGAGTTTCGTGTGACATAGATATTTGGCCAGGCGGAACGGCCAGCAACGAGGACCTTATAAGACACAGAGATAATAACCAACCAGAGGCTAGAATTTACCGTTTGGGTAAACAACTAGAATACGTATCAAATCGTGAAATAAATTGTTCTTTTCAGAACAGCACTGATAAAACAAGTCCCCCCAAGCACGCCTGCCTAGGCCTCGCTTGACCCGAACAGAGATTGTGATTAGACGCCACTTATTTGAGCGGGCCTAATACAATTATCTGTTCCATCCATTATTTTGTACAAATATCAACACCCCTTTCATATTACATAAATATTAACGGGAAAAAAACATTCTCCATCCCCGAATATTGTAATACCTAAAATTAAATAGAAATAAAGCACTAATTATATATATATAAAACTAATGTATTCATATTCATGGTAAACGGCTATACTACTTCATACTAAGTACCGTTACAACGTCTAGTCGTTAGGCCGTTTAAAAAAATATTGTATGAGCAGCGTCGACGGAGTTCCACTGTCGGTGGAACTTTTTGTAAATTTACCTCTCAAAAGTACCAACTAGATTCACTTTCCCATTAAACTAACCTGTAGTTGAAAATCAAAGCATTATTTCTACTACAAAAATGTATACAGTATAAAAAAATAAAACGCTTATCAAAGTAAAATAAAAACATTCATCGGAGCGCTCAGATTCTAAAATAAAATCTGAAAATACAAATTATATACCACCATCATTATTCTTATTTCATATATGATCGAGTTCAAAAATTATAAACTTTTAGGATAACATAAAAAATGATAAATATTAAATTATGTTTATTGTTCATATTATAATTTCACATTAAGTATACAATAGTTTTATACTTTTACAGATTGTTGGTTGGGGAAAAACAGAAAAAGGCATTTCAAGTCCTATTTTATTAGAAGCATATTTACCATACATCGACCATAGTTCTTGCCGGAAAATATTCACAAACGGATTTGAACCATTTGTGACTCTTGATAAATTTTGTGCTGGTTCTGCATCGGGTAATAAAATATTTAAACATTAATACTATTGAAATCATTGATTTTTATATTACACTTAACTATAGGAGGTATAAGTTTGTGAGCGCATACGATTATCGTTTTAGTTTTTGTGTTAACCCTTTGTGTCACACATTCGTTTTATGTTCAATTCAAATTTTTTTTTATTAAAATATCAAATTATAACATTATCATAATATTACAAAAATATAAAAAATAATTTATCAAAAACATTTTAAAAAAACTGGTGGTTATACCATAGAATTACTATGAAGTAACAAATAACAAATTATTATGTATGAAATGATATAAGACAGTTTGTTATTTGTTACACACAAGCCAACTTTGCAGGACACACATTCCCGTTTGGTTCTGTGGGGCTTATCTTTGGTACCGCATTTGTGCATTTGTTGCATCTTCTTTAAGGGTGTCGGTGCCAGTATTCTGTATTTCCAATTTTTGAACTTTCTATGCTATTTGAATATTATGTTTTATATTTTAGTTATTGCCTAAATTATAATACTTTTCCACTAATCTACAGCTCGATACTTATTTAGACGAGGTCGATACGGTATATTATATCAACGAAAATTACTTCAAGGGAAAAACTCTCACTCCCTAAGAGTTTTCGGATTCCGTTAATTTTTTTTTATCTGAAAGATGAGAAGTTTCTATAGGTCGGATCAAAGCTCGATTTTTTATTTTACTTTGAATAATAGTAGAAAAATACGTTTGAAAAAGACAAATATTATGCATTTTTAAATGCATATTCCAGTTTCTATAATTATAGTTTTCAAAATCGGGCTTTGATCCGACCTACAAAATGTTCTCTACTTTAAGATAAAAAAAAAATTAACAAAATCTAACAATTCTACAGATCGTGAGAGTTTTTCCTGTAAGACATATTTTTGTACCAAAAAAAGCACCGGCACCGACACCCTTAAGAACAAGATTTTGGGAGATGGCCTACATTTAAAAACCGTTGTTCTATATTACATTGTATTATGCATGATATTGTAATATATATAGAAGTCAGTTATAGTATACGATAGTATACTATATAATTTAAATAACAAATATTATGGTTTGGAATTCATTGAGTTATAATCTAACCGCTACTTTTATCACAAAATTTACTGATGTACCTAGTCAGTATGTGAATGTGTATACAAGAAATCACTAAAATATATTATACTTTCATAGTTTCAAACCACATCTGTCACGTATCGTACTATATTTCCCCTTATCCATATGACCATATAATAATATAGTACTTATATATTATTTCTAATTAATAAGATAAATGCGTATTATACGTATCCTACTGCCCAATAACAGTCATATGATTTATTTAGGTATTATGAAAAATATATTTTTAGTTTCAGGACATGGAGTGGATAAGGGAGATAGCGGCGCTGGCTTATGCTTTTTTCACTCTGATTCTTATTATTTAACCGGGGTAGTGAGTAACAAGGATCCAAGTATAAATAATTCAATCGCAGTTTTTACAGATGTTATGTACCACATTCAATGGATTCGAGGTCTGTATAACCAGTACAACTAAGTCCAATAATATCATGATAATGTTCATAAAATAATTTATTCCAATTGTAATTCAAATCAATATTTTTATAAATAGGTTTTCACTTTTGTGTACACATTTTTAAGAGGTTATATTATATAATTATTCATTTAAACTAAACATAATATTATATAATATGAATGTCGTAATACATAGGTAGTATCTAAGCATTATAATAATTAATATATATAATAGTCACGTCATATTAAATTCCAAAAGTTATTAGCATATAACAATTTTGTATTTTACATTTATTGTTTTATAATTATTATTTTGTACTTTGTATTTGAAATAACTAATCTTATAAAATAACTAAATCTTATTACTTTTTATCAATTTTAGTTTTTATTAATGACAAATACCTAGGTTTTACTTCAAAACAAACATAAAAAATATATATATATGTGACATAAATAATATGTTTTCAGACTATAGATAAAGATATTTTTATTTTTTAACCGATTTTGCGTAATGCTTTGTTTATAATCATAGAAACGAATAAAATGTAAAATTACCTGATATCCACTAAGTATACATATATTGCAATTTACGGTTACTTATTAGGTAATATATAATTTAATTTATGATTCATTAGTTCGTAAAACACATTAGTTTTATGAAAATCAAATTCATAAAGGCAAGGCAAACAATCTATCTTCAATTCAGTATTTATTCAACCTTCAAAGACACTATAACTACTAGAAGACCTGAAAACCCGAAGACTTTTGACCAGCTCCAACAGCAACTGAGACCAGGATAACGAATTTAATCATTCAAGCGATCCGACGAAACAGCAGTAACGACCTTAGCACCAGCGCTAATCCGGAGGTCTCCAGAAACAGCCAACCAGAGACCATGGTACAGCTGATATTTGATATTATCGATATTTACCGTTTGATATATCGATATTTTTTGATATTTTAAATAATTGACAATATCGATATATCAGTTATCAAAGCGTGATAATATCAACAAAAAAAATTAAAAATAGAATATAGAATAAATATTATATAAACCCATATAATTTATAAACAAATATATTGGAATATACAATGGAAATGAACCTAACCTAATCAATTAATAATTATTTAATCGCTGATCGCTGTGACACTGTTGAACTGTTCATTTATAAGTTATAACATTATTTAGCTTTTCAACAACTTTTTCTGATCGAGTGTTTGTAAATTCTAATTGTAACTAAATATTAATCATGAGTCAGTCAAAAGTTAAAAAGTTGTTCACACAAGTCACAAGCAAATCAAATAAATGTGATTTGTGTTTAAAATTAGTACAAGGATCAAATACAACAAATATGAAAGTTCATTTGAAAAAATGGCATAAGCAAACATATGAAAGTTTGGAAGCTAAATTAACGCCTCAAGTAGTCGAATCACAACATTGTGATGTAATTATCAATAATTATACTGTATCATTAGGATATGTACATAAAATATTAAAGTATGAATTTAATATTGTTAAAATACCTACTGGCTACTATATAGGTGAGTGTGGATAGTGACTTGGATGTAACTACCAGCATGGGTGTAGATTCTTCTATGGTATCTATATAGGTCTACCATTCAAAAAAATATTATATCAAGTTTTAGCGCCATATCTGGATTTAAAGGTAATTCTTTTTTAATTGTATTATGTTAAATTATTATGCTGAGTGATTTAAATTTGCATTTTCAGATACTTTATTATTTAAAATAATTAGGTACTAAGTAAATTTATTAGTAAAAGATTTAATAATTATTTTTATTATATTTTTTAATTTTTATATTATTTAATATTAATATTATATTATACTTGTATACATATAAGTATAGTATATTATAGTATATACTATATTTATTTAGTAAAAAATTTAATTATGAACAACAAGCAGCTTTTTTTGCGATAAAACTAATTATAATTTATGACTTTTATATAAATTATTCTAATAAAACATATTAATAAAAACATTTTAAATATACGGTTATCGGTTATTCCTAGAAATTATCAACTTAGTCATTGACAATAAAAATAAAGAGTTTTTCATGAAGCTCCTCGAATGGCATAATAAAATCTATTGGCTTAATTTATATTTGATTATCCTGCCACTTCATTTTATTAATAAGATAATATTTTATTTAATATAATTAACTAATATTTTAATATTAATTTGTATTATAGAAGGAGATCAAAATCATACCACAGTTACATCATCGCTGGTTTACATGATTGTAAAAGACAATATGCCTTTAAACACCGTTAAAAAAAAAGGTTTCCAGAATTTTATAAAAAAAACATTACCTCTATATAAATGCCCAAGTAGGCGATCAATTACAAGAATGATTGACACCAAATATGATGTTGCTAAAAGTGTATTTTTAAGTGAAGATAAAATTTTAAAAATGAAACAGGAATGTCCCACTAGATGGAATTCAGCCTTTTATATGTTGGAACGTTTTATTCTCCTGTCAGAAATAATAGCTAGAGTTCTCTTTCAACTCGATACAACTCCTCAGAATTTAACATCACTCGAAATTAAAGTTATTAGGGAGTCTATAATTTTGTTACAACCTTTTGAAGAAATAACTAGAGAGATTGCAGGAGAGAAGTTTATGACAGCAAGTAAAATTATTCCAATTCGAACTTTATTAAAAAAAAATATAGAGTCGCACATCATCAGTGTAACAAATGAGGGTAAAATGTTACAACAACGATTAAAAATTGAATTCTATCAAAAATTCCACGATGTAGAGAAAGAAACATTACTGGCCATTTGTACAATTTTGGATCCAAGATTTAAAAGGGTTCATTTTCAAAGTCCTCTTTCTGCAGCAAATGCAATTGGTTTAATTGATGCAGAAATAAAAAAAGCTACTAGAACATATAGACTGGAAAATACTAGTGTAAGTGAAGTTTCAACTGAAGGAAATAAAATTAGTTTATGGGGAGAGCATGATGCTATGGTTAATACTGAAAATGTTCAATATAATGATGATGAGGTTAACTGTGAAAAGAGATTATACCTCCAACAACCTATAATTGATCGCAAACAATCTCCAATTGAATTTTGGCTAAAAAGCCCCTTTTCTATTTTAACGAAAATCGCTCTGAAATATTTAACTGTTGTAGCAACTTCTGTGCCATCTGAAAGATTGTTTTCAAAAGCTGGCAACATAATTACGGACAATCGATCAAGGCTAAACCATCGGCGGTTAGAAAAATTGGTTTTTCTTTCGTCTTTAGAATGTAAATTTTGGGATTTATGAATACTTTTACATTCAACTTATAAATATATATATTATAATACAGAAATATTTTTTACTTAAAATGTTAAGTATTTAAAAATAAATAAATAATTTTGTAAGCAGAATTTAGTAGTATTTTTATTTTTTTGCAACTTTTTAAATTAAAAAAAATAACATATTAAAAATATATATCAAATGTTGATATATCAAAATATCGATATTTTCTGACGATATTTATGATATGATATATCAAAATTGATGATATATTCGATATTGATATAATCGATATTATTCCTTTTTTGCCCAACCCTAGTACAGCACGACTACGAGCCACTCGACCAGTACGACCGGTCACATGAAAGAGTTGTGCCGAGCCAGCTGTCAAGAAATGACTACACTACACGATGGTCTGCCGCTGAACCACTAGTCGGAGCACCTTGTGGCTAGTATAGAGCGGCCTACAATAAGTCCGCCTGCCGGGTTACCCATCGGCATACCCAGGGATCATTTGAGTGCCACCTGACCATAGATCGCCGTTAACGACAGCGACGACAACAGGAACACCAGCCGATGACGCGAAGCCGGCCGAAGTACCAGCGGCCCAGGATGACGACATCCCGAGCCACGTTCTGAAGGCTCACTCCAACCCGCACCGCCATTACAATTGTCGTGCAGACGACCGATACCACGTTGCTGTCTCCCCGACCACTTGTATATTAATCTTAAATGTATTTTATATTGTCGGTATAGGTAATATCAATTAGTACCTATATATAGTTTCTATAGTATATGTAGTAGGTTGAATCTAAACTAACCGAAAATTAATACAAATATAAGTACAACTGTCTTACAAAACAAATTCTTGAAAATCATAAATATATTTTTGAAAGCGGGCATTCATTCACGAACAATGACACTGTGTTATTACATGATGTTACTCACATTCAAAGACTTATAATTTTAATAAGATCATTATTAAAATACAATTATTTTAAATAATGTCGATTTTCAGTCTTTGAGACGGTCACCCATCCAAAAAAAAATTGTTCAATTAGTAGTTAAAATCAAAAACGTACATTAATTTAATAAAAATTGTATTGACAAAAAACCGATTTTCTACAATGTCAGAAAAATTTTTAGATGGTCAGTGGTAACCCATCCAAACAATATATTTATAAATAATAAAAGATACACCTAATAACATAATATTATTATTAAGCAATCTCTAACAATTTAATATATGTATTTTGTGTTATAAGACGACCGTAAATGGCATTATGTTCGATTTGGCAACGTTGAGTAATGAACAGGTGTTTCTAGCGCGTCAAATAAATAAAACAATAATAATATACAAGTAATTTTATTATTATTTTAGTACACTATTAAAAAATAAAATAATATTGTTAATTACTGGTAGCTAGCTCTATTGCCAGCGACATAGAACTAATCTAGCGTAGCATAAAATATCGAGCACTGTTTCTCTATACTATACTATACTATACTATACTATACTATACTATACTCAATGGTAATAATATATTATTAACCACCGACTACTTACGAAAAACCACTAAAACAGGGTTTTAATTTCTAACGCTTAGTTTATCACCATAGAAACGAACAAAAAATAATAATATGATAATATTAATTCAACTGACAGGCTATAATAAATAATATTAATATAAAATAATATCCATAATTACAAACCGTCTCCGCTCAGAATCGTTTTCTTTATATTATATCATTGAATTCAAGTTCAATACAATCCATTATACATCGACCCACTTGTAACCTACAGAGCGACATCCACTTACTGCTTTTTTTATTATTTTCATAGTAGCTAGAAGTGAAACACACCATCTGTGCAAAATGCAATCTCTGAGATGTAACATAGAGATCCATGAGATGGTTGTGTTTTTGTGCTTAATGACCACCCACAGATGTCACGGGCACGCTTAACGCCCAGTCTCGCGAAGTTACTGCATGCGATGTCGCATTGTAACTTTCATATGCAATCAGGTTGAGATTCATGGGACTACCCATTTTCATCACACTGACAAGTATTATCTAAGGGACATTTTGGGTAAAAAAGCTTGAAAATTAAATACAAAGCGCCTATACTATATTGTTACAATGATATAAGAAAAATGATAAAAATCCTTAGTCACTGTTTTTTTCATGTGCATTTAATTATTTAAAGATCCATAAAAATGTTTCTTTTTAAATCTAAGATTTGAAAATATAATACAAGATTTCTCATAAGTTTGTATACCTTTATCAAAAAAAAAAAAACGGCGGGTAAGTGAATGTCGCTCTGCTGTACAGTAGGTCACTAGTGGGTCTCTGTAATGGATGGTGTTAAATTTGAATTCAACGATCTAATATCATTGTATAAAAAAAAAATATTCTGAGCGAATGCGGATGCAGTCTATCATATTACCAAGTATATTTGATGATATTATTGTGAATAAAGTAATTTATATACCTATTTACGTGGAACCTTGTTTTAAATTTACAATTCTTAGCTAAAAGCTTTGAATATTTTATACATTTTTCACTACAAAATAATTATTAAATTTTCAATTTCATAAAATTTGTCAATGTTCGAAGTTTAAATCCTTATAAAAAAATGTGTGCCTATGTATTTTTAACCTTTTTTTCAACTGCTGTTTTAACAATATATCAGGACTCTTGCATTAAATTTTCACGCTTTTTTACACAACAAATACAATTTTATTGATATTTATAGAAAAAAAAAAACCAAAAAAAATTGAAAACTGACTATGTCCGTAAACAGCTCAAAAAGAGTCAAAATATTTTCAACATTTTATGGTGTATACTGTATAGCAAATGAAAATATAAACATTCAGTAAAATTTTAATGTATCTTCGATTTTGAATAAAAATAAAATAACAAAACCGCTACATGAGAAATCGAGTGAATATCCAATATTGTAAAAATATGAACTTCTTCGCTTTTATTTGTCCCAAAATACAGTATATTTAATTATCAAAATACCACTTGGTGTAATCCACAATTATGTGGATTTGTCAAAGGAGGGAATGTGGGTGGCTCTCTGCTGTACAGTAGGTTACAAGTGGGTCACTGTAATGGATGGTATTAAATTTTAATCCAATGATATTAATATATAATATTATCATTGTATACGCAAAACGCGATTCTGACGATTTTATAATAGGTGTATTTTGTAATTTGCAACCGACATGTGGGCGGAAGTTATACTGAAATCTTAGTCCGTTTTCTTGGAAAGAGAAATATGGGTGGCCAACACAAACGCAGTGACGCATACAACGTATACTTGTCGAATTCTTGAAAAAAATAGCGTATTGATTAATAACTATGTTAATACTTTTGTATATTGATCAGGCTGTAATCTTCTGATCAACTTGACATTTATAAAAGTATCATTTACAAAGTATATTGATCGACCCTTGTAAATCAGTTAATTAATTTAGGCTACAGAGAAGTCAGACCATTTGTCGTGAAATTATCCAAGTTATATAGGAATTAGCAGTCTCGTGTAATATGATGCAGTCGTTAACGAGTTCTTTTTTTTTACTTAGCTACTTTTTACTTACCTGTATAAATATATCACTTTAATATGCAAATCGTCAAGGACTGCGCTTCCCAACACCTACGGCCATGTATACGTTCCGTCTACTAATATAAGGTCTCTAATGAGTACGCCACTCCATATGTAATACATTTTAAAACAAGTTAGCATTTCTATAATTTGTTCATTCCCACCTGTTTACGTAGTTTGTCCTTCGGTCGATAAAGTGATCTTATAATATAGCTAGTGGTAGGTAATAGTAGTGGGTAATATCAAACAGTACGTATAATACGTACTATCATCGTAAGATAGTATTGTAGATTTTTAGAATACCCGATCTTATGTGTCTAGAAGTCTAGAGTTGTAAAGTTGTACTATGATGTACTATGATTGTACCTTACGTAGTGTTTTCATATGAAGTTAAATATTAATTGTTCCGATAAATATATTGTCAGTGTTTAATATATATATATTATATTATTAGGTAAAGTATATTTTCATATTCCTACAATCTGCATGCTAGAAAATGTAAGGTAAAATATTGTTTATGATAAAACATTAAATTATTGTTTATATTTTTCCTTTAGTCTCGGCTCATCAATGGCAACGAAGGTGACCTATTCCTGGATTATATGTTTATGTTTAATTTCCGGTACGTAATACCAGTGTTAATAATATTGTAATAAATAGAAAATCATGTTTTTATGACATTTTATTAGTATTTTTCATTATATTTAAATATTAAGTAACACGATAGGTACATCCAAAAAATATAATTAATATATCAATCTAAAGTGTTGAGTTTTGAATAGAATATTACAATATATTATTATGATGGTATAGGTACCAGTCAATTTAGGAAAGGAATTATCTGTCTTTTAATATTGATATCAATCATTTTCGAACTTATTAATTTAAATTAAACTTACGCTATACAAAGTCTGTTTTCAATTTTTCGAAGATTTATTTATTTTTTATTTATTTATTTTTATTTACTAAGCGTACAACAGTCATTATCTCAAAAAGTATTGACTTTTTTCAAATTTTTTTTTTCTTCAAAATTATAGATTTACGCTGTTCTAGGATTGTATAATTTTTTTATATTTTTCCTCCTTATATTTATTAGGTAAACCACCATCAACTTTTGATTTTCAAGTGGCAACCCATACAAAATTGTTTATAAACTAACAAGGTTAATTTTATTATGAATTTTCACGTTCAAATTTTCATTTTTCGTTAATCCGTTGACGAATTATATCTCCTCAAAGATGGGTGATTTTTGGATGTGTTCGTGGGTAAATATGTTATAGCTAGCCAGTTTCCAGTAGGTAACACAGGAATTTGGATTTTTATGCCCCAGAGTAATAGATATTACACTTTTCAAACCATTTCAAGTACAGTAAGCTTATAAGTTGTGCCCCTGAATGTATTGTAAAATGCCCATTTAGCAGGGTGTCTACCGCGATTAAAGATAGTATGGTTGCCCAACAAACTATGATAAGAAACAATTTAATGATGCTCATAGTTTCTTTTATTATCAACAATACTCTAAAAGCTTTTACTAGCGCTACCATACACATGACTAATCCCCACGACCCCGCTACATACCAGGTCCTGTCTGATGAAAATCGAAGAAAACAGTGTTGTCTGATTAGGCTGATTTGCGATTACTCATAGGTATTATAGATAAGTCTTTTAATATCTATGATAATGTGGAGTATCGATTGCTATGATCACAGAACAAAAATTTTAAAATTATGTTAATAATATTCTAACTTGAATTTAATACAAATTACTATTTAATGACAACACTAATCATTTAAAGAATTTAGAATTTTTATTAATTTACTATTAATATTTTTAAATAAAAATTTTTTTTTTAATACTTTATATTTAGCAATTACTTAGGAGTAATTTATATAATATGTATCATAAAATTAATCACATACCTACTTACTATTTTTGATGTGAAAACATCTTATGGGACGTTCAGACTTTTCCGCTTGGGCAGTGAAATTTTTTTTTTAAATCTTCATTTGATTTACACAATTTACACATGTTTTGTAGGCATATGTATTAAACACAATAATATACAATTATCTTTAAAGTTGTAATGATTGATGTTGTCACCTCATTTAAATTAATTATAAAATATCATAGAAATTACAAAACATATAAACACTAGTACAATTTTTAGTTTTCAATAAATATCATTGGTATTGTGCAGTTAGTCCAAATAGATTTTTTTCCTCACCTTTGCAATTAACTTGATTACCTACAAAATTTGTTTGTCAATAAAATAATTAAATAATATTACATTTTAAATGTATACTTACTTAATTTATTTTGTAGTTATATTTCAATCCGATATGTGAAGCATTATTTTATTTTTCACTGTTATCAAAATATTGGTATTTTGAAATGCAATTGGAAATAGCAGTATGAATATCATATTAACACAGAGGATCTTCCAAATTGCATGTGATAGTAGATTTCATTATGGCTTATTTGAATTTCAATTTGGAATCATAATATATTATGCGGATGAATCATTCTATATTTACTTTTTTTTATGAATTAAAAAGTGAGATCAAATTATATGTCTAATTATGTTTGTTGTAAATATAGATAATCTTGGACTATCTATTTGCCAAATTGAAATACCAAAACAAAAAAAACTCTTCAATAAATGACAGAAACATCTTAGTTGTTAGTAATATTTATATGTAGTTCTATGTCACTTGATTGTATAGCTAGGTATTTATTATCTAGTAGGTACCAGTGAACCATAGGCTAAGCATTTAAACAACAATTGTAGATGTATAAATGAAAAACTGAAATCAAAAATAAGTTTAAACTTAATTACATATTGTATCATTTATTTAATTGTAGAAAGTAGAAACTACCAACTAGTAAAACTTACCAAAAAATTGTCCATAATAATATGTACCTACTCATCAAGTATCCAATTGACATGCAACTAACCAATTTAGGTACTTTATTAAAAAAATTATAATATTATGTAAGTGGTAGTTAAGAAAAAATACATACAAGATCTTTGTACTTAAACTTTATCTATAAAAAGTGCATAGTTAAAATTTAAAAACTTAAAAATGTGAAATATTAAAAAGTAAAAGTTTATTAACATTAATGATTCAAGATCACGATTTGATCAAATCATTTAAAGTATTTGTACAATTCAATTATGAATTATTTCTTATAATCTTACGAGCTTAAAACAATAAATATAACCTAATAATCGCTTATCTACTCAACGTATTTTCATGTGCTTCACGATAACCTGGTAATAGGTATAATTACATATTATCATGTAACCATGAACCATGATAATATTATAGATATTATCTGTAATCGTGGTAATCGTGCACAGAACAAAATTAACAACACAAATAACAGCTGATCTATGATTTTTACCTAATCGTGAATGAGCCTAATCAGAATCACCGCAATGTTTCGTACCCGTAGCCCGTAGGTATTTTGTAGTGGCCAGTGCGGACAAGAGGATTACATGCAAGTATGCGTCATATGACGAGTGACAGTAATGATCCAATTACTTATAATAAGTACTTGTAGTGAGTAGGTACAACGGTTATCATCGATATACCTTGAGGTCGAACAATATCGAATTAATTACCTATAGCTTCTGGTCTTTGTAATTGACAGTCTTGTAAAGTATTTAAATAAAAGTATTTGAGTAAAAATATTCAAAATAATACTTTTTTAAGTATTGAATAACTTTTTAAATACTTTCAGCATGAAGTATTTTGGATGGTATTTTAAATAGTTTTTTTTGTATTAAACACTTTTTGGTATTGAATACTTTGGTTTTTTATTTCGAACATTTTATTTTTATTCGAAATAATTGGTTGGAAAAATATTATTGTCAACTACAATAATAGAATAATAGTTTTATTTAATATTCTGTATTTCTGTGTTAGCCGAAGCCCAAAGGTTTGTGAAAACCAGATTTCTAAAAAAAGTTATTGAATATTGAATAACAATATTCCCTCTAAAACTATTAGATAACTATTAGATTACCTACTTCCTATGTGTTTATATTACGATAATTAGAAACCCACTTTAAAAACCAAAAGTATCTGAAAAGTATTCCAAATACTTTTTCAAAGTATTTGAGTAGTATTTGAAATACTTTACAATTAAAGTATTTGAGTAGTATCTTAAATACTTAAAAAAAATGTATGTGAGTATTTACTCAAGTACTTTTTAAAAGTATTCTTTACAGGACTGGTAATTGATAAGTATTATTCTGACCAATGCCGCAAACACCTTCAGTGGGGCGATCTGCGCGAACCTTGCCAGCCAAATGGAACTTATAAAATACATTTAGGGGCGCGACTTACGCTTACAGTACTTACTGAACTGATCTGAAAAATGTATTATCTTTTAGGATCCTGATATATTATTTCAAGGCAGATGAAGAAAATTAAATATCCATAGTCAAAATTTTTTTTATAAGCATTTTAAGTTCAAATAATTTCAAAATACGTAAAAATGATGAACATTTGCAAAATATTATGAGTTAGAAATTGATACAAAATTTTCTTTTTAAATCTAACATTTGAAAATATAATACAAGATTCCTCATACATTTTTCTACCTTTTAAAAAAAAAATTTCTACTAGAAGTCAAATAAATTTTTTATGAACGTTTGAAATTTATATTTTTACAACATTTGATATTCACTCGATTTCTCATGTAACGATTTTCTTATTTTTTTGTAATTAAAAAACAAATCAATGTAGATAAACGAAAATTTCACTGAATGTTTACATTAGGATTTTCTATAAATGATAAAATGTTGAAAATAATTTGACTCTTTTTGAGCTGTTTACGAACAATTTCATATTTAAATTTTTTTAGTTTTTTTTTCTATAAATATCAATACAATTTTATTTGTTGGGTAAAAAAGCGTGGAAATTTAATGCAAGGATCCTGATATATTGTTACAATAGGAGTAGAAAAATATTAAAAATACATTGGAACAATTTTTTTTTATAAGCATTTAAATTTGAATTTTAACAACATTTATCAAATGTTTAACTTTTATAGCCAAGGATTTAAAATTTAAGAGAAGGTTCCACGTAAATAGGTTAAGTATATATAAATTATTTTATTCGCAATAATATCATCAAATATACTTGGTAATATCATAGACTGACTGACCGTTTTCGCTCAGAATCGTTTTTCTTATGCAATAATAATATATCGTTGAATTCAAATTTAACACCATCCACTACAGTGACCCACTTGTAACCTGCTGTACAGCAGAGCGACATCCACTTAACCACCTATTTCTTACCTATTGTAAGACTCTATAACTTATAATTCTATGTGTGAATCGAATTAAAAGAATGCACATTTTATTCATAATTTTATCAATTACCAAAGTAGAGATATTAATGGGTTATATTAAGTGGCCTGCTAACATAAAAGTCATTGTTGATTAAATTATAGGACATTAAAGGATATATTATCGTCGTTGCGGGCGAGTAACAAGTCGTATCTCAAGAAAAATCGATTTTGCGATTTATACCTACATAAAAAAAATGCGGGAAAAAATAACACACGATTTGATAATAATATTAATAATTATAATAACAATCTTCAAGGAGATTAAAAATTTAATTGTAATTTTGCCGTAACTTGATTACATGTTATCAGTGTTCACGATTTTGTCTCTCCTGAACATATTACATTTTTGAGATACGACTTTTTACTCGCCCAACGACGATATGTGGGTTACACTACTTTGCAAAAAAAATAAATAGTATCCAAATAATTTAATCATCAATTACGTAAATAATAAATTCATCTAAAGAACAAAATTTTTTTTGTTGACAATTTTATTTATTGTAGTGACAATATAACTAACAGTATTATTATTAACAGTGATATTGTGATTTGTGATTAGGTATAACTATTTAGTATAGGTATACTTAATATGATTTATAGACTTCAAATTTATACTTTGTTCAATAAAGTAGTTAGGTAGGTTTAAACTTATAAAACTTATCTGCCACCTTTCTACTATAAGTAATAATTATTACCAAGCAACATGCAGTAAGTAATTAATTCAATTAACTTTATTTGTTAGTTTGTTATGTAGCTATAATAATTTGGTTATCACTTATTAAACTAAATTTATGCAAGTTCATACAATCATACATAAATAAAATGAAACCGGTATTAATTTCAATTTTTGACAAAATTAAATTCTTTGTTAATATTTAGGTATTATTAAAACTTTAAATTAGGTACAGAAATGATTAATTATTAGCATTAAGAAACAGATTATTTATTATTTAGTATACCTTGGTAGGTATAACTTAAGAACTAACATAAGAATAGTTATAGTTATGTACCTATTGTTACTTAAGAGGACGTCGTACCCGCATATGTTGTCTCCGTCTTACAAACGTATGACATAGCAAGTTTTCATTCGCTA
>NC_042495.1:100453762-100457578 GCF_005508785.2 Acyrthosiphon pisum | reverse complement strand
TACCTAAAAGTTTTATAATAGGCCGATTCACTCTAAAATTAAAAATGACAGTACCCTATTGAAACTAGCGAACGAAAATTTGCTATCACGTACGTGTGTAAGACGGAGACAACACATGCAGGTACGACGTCCTCTTAATATATTATGAAAATAAGACAGGTACTAATATATTTTTGTATAATTCATGAGTTAGAGCTATACCAATGGATTTGCTACCTGTTATTGGTATATATAAACATTAATTTTCAAAACAGTCCAAGTAAATTAATTTTGAAGAATTATAAAGAATTATCTAAGATTTGGAGATGTAACACAAGATTAATCATAAGTTTGTCTACCTTTATCAAAATAATGTCTACAAGCAAATCAAATTAAATTTTTATGAAAGTTTGAAGTTCATATTTTTAAAAGATTGAATATTCACTGGATTTCACATGTAGTAACTTTGTTATTTGGTTGTAATTCAAAACGAAAAAAAATAAACACTTGAGATTTATATCATATTATGTTTATGTTAACAATTTCTATACTTGATAACATTTTCAAAACAATTTGACTTGTTTTCAGCTGTTAGCTGACATTTTGAATTTTTAGGTTTTTTTTAGGTTTTTTTCTATAAATATTATTAAACTTTTATTTTTTGGGCCAAAAAGCGTAAAAATGTAATACATAGCTGCTGATAATTTCCTTAACTAGCAGTTAAAATATATAAAAATACATGGGCATCAATTTTTTTTATAAGCATTTAAATATCGAATTTTGATAATATTTATCAAATTTTAAATTTTAAATTAATTTTTTAGTTCAAAACTTATAAAATATTCTACTTTTATAGCTAAGGATTCAAAAGTTACAAGGTTCCACGTAAGTAGGTTATTCACTGTACCCAAAAAATCTTAAAAATATAAAAAACACAGTTTTTTATAGTTATTATATGTTCAAATTTGGAGGAAATCTTGAATATGTGATACGATACGTTCCTCATAATTTGTTTTTATTGAAAATTAAAAAACAAGATTAGCATAAATCCAAAATAATATTTTATGAGCGTCTGAAGTTAAATATTTGACAATATTCATCAAAATATTGTTCTATTGATATATAAAAGCTTTAAAAATGTAACACAATTCCTTTCAGATTTCCTACATTCAAAAAAAAAATAAAGGTGGGTTATTGGATTTCACTCTGCTGTACAGTAGGTTAGGTTAGGTGGGTAACTGTATAATGGATGGTATTAAACTTGAATTCAATGATATAATATCATTCTATACGAAAAACGATTCTGGGCTGTGACGATTTGTCAGTGTGGATATTTTATATAATATAAATCGTTATTATTGGTTATAATTATTATATTAAATAACCAAGAATAACGATTTAATCATATAAAATATCCACACTGTTGGAAAAAATCGAACCAAACGGTCTGATGACCGACAAAAAATAAAAATAAAAAAATAAAAACACTCATCATTTTAAAATCAAAAATGTATCATTCTGCTCAGAATCTAATATAACAAAATGATGAATTATAATATTGAGGTTGTTAAATAAGAAAAGAGACGACCGTATTGGCATTCGACATAAAATGTCTTATTATGATCATTTGATAAATAATTAGTGTACCTACACAGAGGAACATGAAAAGTCGTAATGGAACGGGAGGTACAGTGTGGAATTCTAAAATGCAGAAAGGAGAGTAAGATCCGCGAATCAATTCTATCATCTAACAATCCAGTTAGCACTGTAATGAATCAAAAATAAGCTATTGATAAAACATTTGTCTTAGAATAATATATTGACGGAGGTGGTGAAGGTAGTTAGCTACTTTGATAAATAATAACTAATGTGATTTGGAATGTCGACTTTCTTTATCCTATCTTTTACTATTAATTAAAGCATATAATATTTGTTGCGATTGATTGGGATCGTGAGTATAGATTTATAAACGTAGGTTATATTACTTTTTGGTACACCAGAGTATCTTCATATCTTATTAATTTGTTGTTAAACTATGAAGCTGTGTTGGCGTAATGATGTAGATATCATTACAGCTCTCATAATGCGCCTACACACTCCGATAATGAAGCTAAACCAAGTTGATTGGCTACTGGAGCTTAGTCATGTGGTGCACTATTCAACTATTGACACCCAAAAAATAACGTACATTTCCCCACCCCTACCTATCTAAATTTTTCAACTTTTTCCAACGACAATATTTAGTGCTCCATTCCTGCCAATTCCTGCCACCACTCCCGGAATTCCTGTTCAAAAAACCCCGGCAAAAATCAAAATATTTTGAGTGGGGTGGGTTTTTTGGAGAAACTCCAGGAGTGGTGTAAGGAATTGGCAGGAATAGAACACTAAATTTGGCGTTGGAAAAAGTTGAAAAAGTCAATTCCCGACCATGAGTGGGGCTAGAGATATATTTATTCCACCCCATCCGGAGTTTTTTGATTTTTGCGAGTGGTGTTTGAGCAGGAATTCCTGGAGTGATGACAGGAATTGGCAGGGATGGAGCACTATGTGTTGGAAAAATTGAAATGGGTGGTGGAGGGGACATATACGTAAAAAAATAGGTATTACTATTATCTATTTTTATAATTTTACAGAAATATAACGTACTTGTATAGTTGTATCTATAGGCATTGAGAATTAATAATTGTCACAATAAAAACTAATACCTATAATTTTAGTTATCAAGTTCAAACATAATGTATTGGTACGTAAATAAAGCTACGAACAGAACTGTTACAATTTAATTTGTTCTTATGATAAAATAAACAATAATATAATAAATAATACATTAATATAGAATTAAGACAAAAACTGTAAGTGGAAAGTAGCTATTGTGAATGAAATGAGTGGTTTTATTTTTACATCTTATTCAAAGATCTGATCCACAATTGTGTTAATCCACCCACTAGTATTAACTGAAATTATGCCACCGTACATATTATGCAAGTCTGCATGATAGCATATAAGATTATAATATGTCAATATGATACAATTGAACTAAAAATGAAAACGCTGATAATAATTTAAATCAATAAATAATAATTTTAATCCACTTAACATTGTTTACGTATTAATGATTTCAGGATCTGGAATTTTGTGTGACAGAATACTCGATAGACGACAAGCTGTATCATCTTGCTCAGTGTTGGTGACTATAGAATAAATAAATATTTTTAGGGCTAGCAACGAACAGAAATAGTTCTTACGCCTTATAGACCTATAAAGTAAGGTTAGTTTATAGGCCTATGGTGGGACCGGTTATCGAAATTGAGTCCACACCTTATCATTTACCGACCGACCTGTGTAAATTGTATACCTATATAAAGTGTATTATAGCAGATAATAGATATAGATAATAAACTAGATTGCTAACTCGCGCTAATAATTTAAGTTAAATATCAGCCATTTATGTGGGAATGATGGGTCTTATCACAGCACGTGGATTGAACAATATATTACAATTACAATGATATTAAATCATTGAATTAAAATTTAATAACATCCATTGTAGAGTGATCCACTAGTAACCTACTGTACAGCAGAACAACATCCACTTACCCACCCTTTTAGTCGTCATTTTTTCTTTTAATAACAAGTGTTATTAATAGGTACTTTTAAACCCGGTACGACATAGATTTGTGGTTCCCGAGCCACAGGGTTACCAGCCAGGGTAGCCACATGGTGTGCTAAAGGCATCTTTTCGTTTAAGGTATTGTGGACCAATTGCTCGAGTAGTCTTGTAAATGATTAACGTTACGTTTTGAACGGGGGAATTTTCGTGGACTCGTGGCTTGCACT
>NC_042495.1:100447687-100453712 GCF_005508785.2 Acyrthosiphon pisum | reverse complement strand
AATATTATATACAGTCTAGTGGGGGGTTTGATGCCCTTGACCTACCCCCCCCCCCCGTAAATACGCCACTGCGCCGCATAGGTATAGATATTTATTTAAGTTTTAATAGTAATTTTTTAGATATTGTGATATAATTTGATTACAGAGTAAGTATGAATGTTGTTGTTAGGTATAATTTTGATTATTATAATGAGTACACGGGTACAAATATTTCTTATGGTTTTTTAATAATGATACATTCAATAGTACTATGATGATATTAAACCATGAAGCTGTGTTGGCGTAATGATGTAGATATCATTACAGCTCTCATAATGCGCCTACACACTCCGATAATGAAGCTAAACTAAGTTGATTGGCAACTGGAGCTTAGTCATGTGGTGCACTATTCAACTATTGACACCCAAAAAATAACGTACATTTCCCCACACGTACCTATCTCAATTTTTCAACTTTTTCCAACGACAATATTTAGTGCTCCATTCCTGCCAATTCCTGCTACCACTCCCGGAATTCCTGTTCAAAAAACCCCGGCAATAATCAAAATATTTTGAGTGGGGTGGGTATCCTGGAGAAACTCCAGTAGTGGTGTAAGGAATTTGCAGGAATAGAACACTAAATTTGGCGTTGGAAAAAGTTGAAAAAGTCAATTCCCGACCATGAGTGGGGCTAGAGATACATTTATTCCACCCCATCCGGAGTTTTTTGATTTTTGCGAGGGATGTTTGAGCAGGAATTCCTGGAGTGATTACAGGAATTGGCAGGGATGGAGCACTATATGTTGGAAAAATTGAAATGGGTGGTGGAGGGGACATGTACGTCAAAAAATAGGTATTACTATTATCTATTTTTATAATTTTGCAGAAATATAATGTACTTGTATAGTTGTATCTATAGGCACTGAGAATTAATAATTGTCACAATAAAAACTACTACCTATATTTTTAGTTATCAAGTTCAAACATAATGTATTGGCACGTAAATAAAGCTACGAAGAGAACTGTTACAATTTAATTTGTTTTATGATAAAATAAACAATAATATAATAAATAATACATTAATATAGAATTAAGATAAAAATTGTAAGTGGAAAGTAGACTATTGTGAGTGATATGAGTGGTTTTCTTTTTACATCTTTTTCAAAGATCTGATCCACAATCGTGTTAATCCACCCACTAGTATTAACTGAAATTATGCCACCGTACATATTATGCAAGTCTGCATGATAACATATTATAAGATTATGAAATGTCAATATGATACAATTGAACTAAAAATGAAAACGCTGATAAAAAATTAAATCAATAAATAATAATTTTAATCCACTTAACATTGTTTACGTATTAATGATTTCAGGATCTGGAATTTTGTGTGACAGAATACTCGATAGACGACAAGCTGTATCATCTTGCTCAGTGTTGGTGACTATAGAATAAATAAATATTTTTAGCAGGGTTTGAAACCGATTGAAATAATTTCGGTTTCGGTTTCGATTTTGAATACCGGTTTTTAATTTTTTCGAATTCGGTTTCAAATTTTCAACACCGGTATAAGGAAATTTCGGTTTCGGTTTCGGTTTTGTATACTGGTTTCTAAAGTATTTTCAGGGGGCTATGTCGTCTATACAATTATCATTGTTTGTCCCGTATAGTCATATATAGTATTTATTTTGTTAGTAACTATAATTTATATCATTACTATTAATATAGCAACTAATAATTTTGTGAATAATGAAATGGTTATCGATATTTTAATTATGATCTCAATTTTATTATGAGCAATAATTATGCGTATTAATGAAATTTACGTATTTAAACACATGTCAATTAATAAAAAAAAATAAGGGTTTCCAATTTTTTCAGATATTGGTTTTGAATTTAATATCGGTTTCCAATATTTTACGGTTTCGATTTTGAATTTAATACCGGTATCCAATTTTTTTCGGTTTTGGTTTTACATTATAATACCGATATCCAATTTTTTCCGGTTTCGGTTTCGACTTTCATACCGGTATTCAATTTTTTTTGGTTTCGTTTTTGATTACGGTTTCGGTTTCGGTTTTAAAAGGGTTTATACCGGTTTCTGAAATCGGTTTTGAAAACGGTTTCAAGCCCTGATTTTTAGGGCTGGCAACGAACAGAAATAGTTCTTGCGCCTTATAGACCTATAAAGTAAGGTTAGTTTATAGGCCTATGGTGGGACCGCTTATCGAAATTAAGTCCACGCCTTATCACACACCGACCGACCTGTGTAAATTGTATATAGAAAGTGTATTATAGCAGTTAATAGATATAGATAATAAACTAGATTGCTAACTCGCGCTAATAATTTAAGTTAAATATCAGCCATTTATGTGGGAATGATGGGTCTTATCACAGCATACTCCGTTATCAACAAGAAATATTTTGAATTATACTTTTAATGATTGAACCATGGCTAAATACGTGGATTGAACAATATATTACAATTACAATGATATTAAATCATTGAATTAAAATTGAATAACATCCATTGTACAGTGATCCACTAGTAACCTACTGTACAGCAGAGCAACATCCACTTACCCACCTTTTTAGTCGTCATTTTTTCTTTTAATAACAAGTGTTATTAATAGCTACTTTTAAACCCGGTACGACATAGATTTGTGGTTCCCGAGCCACAGGGTTACCAGCCAGGGTAGCCACATGGTGTGCTAAAGGCATCTTTTCGTTTAAGGTATTGTGGCCAAATTGCTCGAGTCTTGCAAATGAAAAACGTTACGTTTTGAACGGGAGAATTTTCGCTGACTCGTGGCTTGCACCATGGAGGTTAACATTTTTATAGGGAGTGATAAAAGAGAGAGATAAAGGGTTCGCATCATACACAACGTGGGCTCAGAACCAAAAGGGGCTAAATCGATTTTTTCGAAAATCCACTTTTTTGTATAAATGGGTTTATTGGTCAATGGTCTATAATCCAAGCTCACATCCATTTTTTCAGGTATTATTTAGGGAGTTATTCAGAACTAAAATGTGCTAAATCGGTCCAATTTACACTTTTGTTATTTGTCGGCGATCTAAATATCACCTTTTGGTTCTTATTAATAGTGTTAAAACCAGGGCCTTGCACCCGAATTAACCCGAACCCCTAACACCCCTAAACACCCTTAAAAATTAAACACCGAAAACCCTTATAACCCGAATGATTCTGTTTTCAAAACACCCGTATTAACCAAAACCCCTATAAATCATTCGGGTTAACCCGAAACCCGAATAATTCTGATTATTACAAATTCTTCATGTGATATATCATTTTGTATGTATTTCTTGTGGTGAGTTCAATTCTGTAGTTAGTTGTTTAATAATAATAATACATTTTACAATCTTACAATCAATCACAGGTAAACTCAATAATTATTTTCTTGAAAATATAATCCAATAAAATCTTTTTATACCTAATAGGCATATTATTTAATTTATTACTTTATTAGTAGGTATATAAAATAAATCCAAATATAGCCAATAGCAATATAAAATATAAACATGGTCTCAACAAAACTGAATAAGGTATTGACCGAAGTCGTGGCCAAAATATCAAAAACTAATAACTAGTAAATAATAATACCTAGTATTATTTGCCACCAACTTCCCAACTGGTATTATTATCACTTTATAACTGTCTATACCTAAATTAGTAACGAATATCGTAATTCTTGGCTATTTACCAGTTTTCCGAAAATGGTGAAATCATAATTTATATTTTATTTTATTTCTCTACGTTTCAACGCCCCTATGGCCTACCTTTTTTAAACATTTTATTATATTCGTCGACTTCGCAAGTGGTAAATTGCATGTTTATTACTTGTATCACTCTATGGCGCACCTCTCACGCATTTTCGTTGCTGTTATTATTAATAATAGGGGGAGGAGTCATCAAAAGTTATGTTTTTTCCAGACTACTCAACACCCATATTAATCAATATTAACCCGAATTATAGTGGTTTTGAAAACCTGAATGTTTGTTTAAACTTTTTATTCCGGTGTTTGAACACCCAAATACATTCAGTACCCGAAACCCGAAACCCGAATAAATGATTCGGGTGCTAAGCCTTGGTTAAAAACAAAAGGATCTATCTGCATGATAAAATAAATTAGTGAAAACCAAAAAGTACTATCTCTTATTCATTGTATCAACCATACAATAATAATATGATGGTACAATATTATTAATTATTGCACATTTATCAGCAAAGCAAAGATTTCTTTAAAAAAATTGTATATTATAAGTTAATAAAGCATGGACTTACTCAGGAAAAATTTTAGGGATGAGGGGGGGGATAGTTATGAAAATTAAAACCATACATAACTTTAATGTTTAATTATTAATAAGATGACATAATCTGAGAAAACTGCACGGGAGGGGGGGGGTTGTTGAACCCTTAACCCCTTCCCAAATTACTGCCTTGAAATAGGGATCTATAAATGAAAAGTCAATGTAACATTATTTATTATTTTGGGGTTGGTATCGTCTCAGTTAAAACATACATTTAATTCAGAACGAAATAGTTCTAATTAAGTGAAAAAAAATATATTAACAACCAAAAGGTTCTATCTGAAGAACTTTTTGGTTCTTACCGGACATTTTTTTAATTTTTGTTTTTTTTTACGTTACGTTTTGATTTAAATACAAAACAAATGACTATTGTTAACGCAGAATAACTTTGTGAATTTTTAGATGTGCCAATCATTAAAAACCATTTATTACGAAAAAAGATAATACAATTTCAAGTGGAAAATAGTTTAAAATGGCAATTAACAATTTGATATTTTGAGATAGCACCTTTTGGTTTTGAGCCCACGACAACGGAGAGTAACATTTTTATAAAGACATAAGGATAAAAGAACATTGTGCGAACGACGGCTGCACATGCAAAGCCAGTTACGAGTGTGCGTGTGTGTGAGTGCGCGCACGGACGGCGGCCAACACGCAACCCGTCTTGTGTGACGATACTTACATACCTTAGTCGATAGCCCTGTGGGAGGGAAGAAAAGTGGACTGTATTTAAAAATATGAGATAGGAGCTGATTGCAAATAGGGAATTATATTTATTATGATGATGATATGAGGTATCTAACCTAATGCGGTACTGCAAATATGAAACAGTTGTTTGCAGTCTAAAATATATAAATAATTTATTTTGATATTCTGCAATGCGAAAATCTTATAGACTAATGTTAGTGGTAATAAATAGTGCGCGATCACAAGCCGATCGGCGAAAAATAATATAATAATACACAACGCACGTCGAAGACGACGACGACGACGAATAATAATTCAATTAGACTAATAGTGCGACAATGCACGTTGGAGACCTATGAAAATAAGTAATACAAAAATAATACGCGTGTGTACAACCTGATATGCTGACGTTGATAGCAGGTGATAACGTGGTGACGGAGCGGTTGTCCCAAAACGACAATGATGCTACTGCTCGCGTCTGTGTGGTATGCGACAAGGGTACTTCCGTCGAAAACGGCGAATCGGTCGACGACACCGCGTACTGGCGTCCGGCGGTCGACGATGGCGTGGAGGCGTTGGAACGAAACCAAAATAGGCCGGCGCGGGCCAAATTACGATCGGCACTGGCGTGCCGGTTGTCGCGGCGCTAACGCGGCACAAACGACAAAACTAGAACACGTCACGGCTGACCCGTTCGCACGATGTAGGGCGGGCGGACGGGAAAACACGTGGATGCGTGGACGAGCGGAACTCGAATCGCACGGCGATCGTCGGGCGGGTGACAAAATAACGATGTTCGAATCACACCAATACCTCGGTGGCGACGCGGCGTAAATGCGGCACACACAGTCGAAGGAACCGGCGGATGAACGATCAGGCGCGTGAACACGTGGGCACACGGCAAAATCGCACTGCGTATGTAAAACGAGCAGGCCAGTGGCGCCGAACTAATTTTTTATAGGTGTGGCAATGTACATTAATTTATACCCACCCACCTACCTCTTTGCGGTATGAAACCTAAGCCGTG
>NC_042495.1:100439505-100445700 GCF_005508785.2 Acyrthosiphon pisum | reverse complement strand
ATACTTTGCCAATAAGATAGCTAAATCTGTAAAACTTTCCACGAACATCATCTTTTCGATGTATAAGTGTATAACACACATACGCGCGCGCTGCAGTCAGTTTATATTGCTTACAAATCATAACTGTTTTCTATTTTTATCTCTCCAGCAGACCATTATCGGTCGATCGCATAATATTATCGGATAATGCGAATTGGTATATTCTATTCTAGGTATTTACTATTTAGTATTTCCCATTTTTGGGCAATTGCGATAGTTGGAATACCATTAGAGACAGCTGATATGCTAAATGCTAATACTAACAGTCTATGATGTGTTACATGAAGGAAAACTCTGCTCTATCTTGATAGCTAAACAATTACTACTCTTCTACAGTTCTACTCTACCAAGACTGGTTTTCTATCACAGAACTAAAGTTTCAACTTTAAAGTTCCCAGTCCTCGGACCACCCACCCCCTTAAAAAGGTGTGGCGACTGCCACACCTAATACATGGGTTCGGCGCCACTGGAGCAGGCGACGATGTACAGTGAATGTACTGACCACGGGAGGTCGAAATACGCAATTTCGTGTGCACAACGGGCGGCGCGACAGTGCGACACGAAAGCGTCGAAAGCGCGAGCGGCTTCGACGACAAAACACGTGGATTACGTGGTTGACCACGGCTCGATTTCACACTATGGAAATTCGAACGGGCGACGGTAGGTAGGTAACCCAATGAACCGTGGTTTGGCACACGGGCCGATACTCGTAACGCGAAAACTGGCGTTCGCGACGAGTTAAAAAGCAGCGAGGCTCAGGTGCACGGAACACACAACAAAAATGGCGTTTTAACGGCGGCGGCGCACCGAATCGCGACATATACGGGAACTTGCCTAGACGGCTCGGAAACGACAAAGTGTATAGCGGCGGGTGCTGGCGGCCGTCGGCTTGACCGCGACGGTACCGTCCCCTTCTTCTGAGGTACAAAGTTCACTCGCACAATTTTCGGCGGCGGCGGAGGAGGGTGACAACATTGCGACGTATGCCTATCGCATACGAACGCGCAATTTTGAATTGCCGATTGTGTACCCAACAAACATAGTAGGGACTCGTGGCTTGCACCAATGATAGTAAAAAAAGCTCGTGACGATTTGTGCCACAATATATTGGGTCGCGTTGACCGTTTGTAGCGAACTTAAGATTTTGGGCGGCCATATGTAGTGGTACGTGGGGGATAGCATTATCGATAATGTGATCGGGTAGTAACGATTATTATGTTATTATGTTATCATGTTAACTGGCAAAAATTTTAGTGGAACGTAGAGCCCTAATGTCTTAAGAAACACCATCAATCAATAAATAATCTATATTTATAATATTATGTATTCTTAGTAATAACTACACATTCTGATCACGAAGGTCTAAACAGCTTTTTTTTTTACATTTTTATTATGTAATAATCATTAAAATCTAACTTTAACTACTATCCTCTCATTTATTTTTCTATTGTTAAACTTTTGATTACGTTTATGACATCGAATTCCGACATGCCATATAATATGAACATTTAACTATAAGCTCTACAATTAAATTGTTTATTATTATCTTGAATCTAACTATATAAATCGTTTTAATTTATATAAAAATTTCAAACTTACAAATACCTTATATTTTTGTTGAATATTTGTACTTACTGACCAGCCTCTAATTTAGTTAACATGACATTATGTCAGACAACCGTTTTTTAAACACATTTTGGACATTTTAACTATATTTCTCTCTGATAGCTAGGTTACCTAGATTACCTAGGTTAGGATTTGGCTCAACTATAGACCTATAAACTAATAGAGAGCACTTAGATAGATAAGTCAGGGATACGATATACAGTGAGCGAAAAAAGGACCAAAATAGTAAATTACAGTGTGACTTTACTGCCAAATAAACTTTGTTACAATAAAATATGCCAATTGTTATACATTATTGGTTATATAATCACTGATTTGTGGTTACCAAACCTATGGTTCTATGGTAATAACCATATTACCTATCTATTTATATCATATATATATATTTATAAAGAAAATGGAAAAAAAATAAGTATCCCCTCTATGATTTACTACTTAATGTTCTTTCTCTCCTTGTTCTCTCTGCTTTCTTTCTCAGTTATATGATCCCCTAGCATTATTGGCAGAGTGGAGTGGAATCACTGTCCATTAGTTTATAGGTCTATGGTCACAACTAACTATTGTAGTGTCTTATATGTATTACTATCAGCTTTTTCAAAATGTTATTTCCTTTCATATTTGTTTAAATCTAAATAATGTTGTACCTTTGTTACACATTTGAATACAATTATAGAAACAATGACAATACGTTTTATTGTTCAAATGGACTGTGTATCGAATGGTCGTGGGTTTGTGATGGTCGTAAGGATTGTTCAGATGGTTCAGACGAGACTAAAGAGTTGTGTGCTCTATACGAATATGGAACTACAGGTAAAAATAATTGCTATACCTATAAAATTTATTATAAATTATTTGTGTAAAAATTAATATATGCCACAGCTGCGCATATCAGTCTAATTATGGAACTACAAATATTACATCTAATATAGTATTATCTAATGTTGTTTTAGATTGCGGTAGAGTTGAATCGTTCGGCATTAGTGGAAAAGAACATTTTGGAGTGGCACGTTGGAATGTTGGAATATATCGATTTGAAAATTTAAATTATAAATATTTATGTCACGGATCAATTATTGCTCCAAATGTAGTCATTTCTAGTAAAATTGTTGTATAATGTATTTGAGAAGAAATGAAAATTAATTAAATAACATTTTAGGGGCTGAATGTTTTTTCTCTCCCTATATGGTTACTACAAAAATATCAGTAACATATGGAAAACTCAAAGTTGCTGTAGGAAAATATCATTATAATTTTTCAAAAATTGACAATGAATATACTCAAATATTGAATGTAAGTTATTAATAATTGAAAGTCTACTAATAATTTGTATTATATGTAAAATATAAATTGAAACAATTTTAAAGGTGGAAACAATATACATAAAGGAAAGTTATAATGGAATAGAAGGGTCATATGCTGAAGATATAGCTGTTATATTGTTAGAAAACAAAGTTTTGATTACCAGTGATGTTTCACCTGCATGTATCGATTGGAATGGTAAATATATGGTACACAATGGAGATCTAGGAAAGGTAAGTTCATTCTAAAATATATACCTAGTGTGTAGTTTTATTCAATACATAAAATAGATATTGAGATTACTTGTCTGGTATAATTTATACAAAGTGGGATGATCTAAGAATAAATTTCGAAAACGACACAAATTTGTTATGAACAACGTACAAATTAAAACCAATTTCATATTATTAAGCTATTCATTATTAAAAATTTTTCCGTTGTAAAATAAACAAAATGAGCTACATTATACCTCTTTGCACATATTTAATACATCGTATGAGTTCTGTAAGACGTATACTATTTTTATTAATTCTGAGGAATTACATTTGTAGCACAAAACTATACACTATTATTATTTCATATTCGATTCATTTTTAAAACTAAAAATATTGATTAGTCAGACTTTCTTGAACTAATAGAACTCGTTACTTACCAACACATAAATAAAACGATATTAATATTACCTATCCCTTTATTCTAATTGTTAATTATATATTATTCTAGCTGAATCCGTGCACTCCATTGCCCGTAAAAATGTTCAACTCTTAAAATAATGATGATTTTTCAAATACTTTTGGGTGTAACTCGCTGCAGCTGGTGCAACTCAACCACCCTTGTAAAACAAAGGACACCTCTTCCCACTTGGTGGGCCATTATCAATTATTTGATTTGGTGCTAGCTTGTACCTGATCTGTAAAGATAACCAATGGAAACCAATAATAAATAAATACAAATTTCTACTCTAGACTGTTACCAATGGGCAATGGCAACTATTTATAATATAAATAAAAATACAATTTCCAATATCCATCGTGAACCACAAGATCTCTATTTGAGCACCTCTTTAAAATTTTAATTTTGGCAAATACTTTCTTATTGCATTGTTAAAGTATTAAATGAACCACTATCAACAAATTTCAAGTTTGTACATTGAGTAGGTAGTATTGGAGATACAGTGATCAGTGGAGTCAGTGGCATTTGTATTTTATATAATTTATAGATATACAATTTACATGTTTATTTTATTTAATAGACAACTCAAATGTTAATTAACTTAGAAAAATAGCTATTGCAATAGGAACCTTTTCAGTAATATAATCTTTCTTTAAAAAAAAAATTAAGACAATCGGTCAAGTAGTTTCCGAGAACATTACCCATCAACCATCTAACTAACATAACCAACTCTATATGACTATATGACTCAAACTTTGTTCGATTCGTTATTTAATATTCGGTGTATGGTGTTCAAAACTTATCTTAAATTTTTCGTGGCCGGAATGAAAATTCTGTTTCACAGCAGTATATCATCAGGTAGGTATTCTACCTATGGTAGATTACAGACTCCGTGCTGTTTGTACGTAGTACGTACGTGTATGATATGACTCTAGAGTATCAAAGTTATATCAAGTTAGTCGTTTTTACTTTATTCCACCTATGGTGGAGTAATATAATAAAATAATACAAAATCCAAAAACAACCGTATTAAAATCCTAGTAATAAAAAATAACAAATTAAACCCTTTTTATATTAACCTATCTTCCCAGAGATCTGCACACAAACATTAATTTATAAATAATATAGCTGATCCTGCGTATTTCATGGCCCGTAAAATACGTCAAAAAAATTGTGATTATATTAAACTCCTATTTGGTGTAACTCACTGCAGTAAGTGCAACTCAGCCACTCTGGTAGGCAATGTGTGAAAATTAGATTTTATGCATGCTTGTACTTATTATTAGGTACCTATTAACCAATAGCAACAAATAATAAATAAATACTATTTCTATTAATTATTTCTCTTATAACCAATAGCAACCATTTATAAACAAATATTTCCATCGTAAATCTCGAATTTCCTGTTTGAGCACTTCTATTAATTGGTCGTAGCGTGATCTTATGTAGCCTATAGCCTTCCTCGATGAATGGACTATCCAACACAAAAATAATTTTTCAATTCGAATCAGTAGTCCCTGAGATTAGCGCATTCAAACAAACAAACAAACTCTTCAGCTTTGTAATATTAGTATAGAAATAAAAAACAGAAAATTGAAACCTTTGACGTTATAATCTTCTTTATATATAGAAATGGATCCCTGTTACCATTGGTTATCGCATCATCGGCTTGACCAATTTCACTAATTATTTTAGATTCTGAGTGGAACTGTAGGAAATCTGGATGGAAAAAAAATACTACAGTTGCAACATCTGTCCAGGAAGAAAATAAACTAAATAATAATATATTTTTGTTTATTGTAAGTTTGCTATTTGTTATGATAGTTGATGGTGCTACTTGCTATATTTTTGACATCTGAATTAAATACTTTTTTGGTGGATTTAGACAAATGCTATTGTGATAAGAACCTCCTCCATGATATAATCTTTCATTAAAATAAAAAATTAAGACAATCGGTCAAGTAATTTCCGAGAACATTAGCATCAAAGGTTTCAATTTTAGGTTATATATATAAATTATATCAAATTTGTATTTATTTTCATCTAATATTTTATGCATACATGACATTTATACAAGTATTTTTTATTTTTTTTTTTTATTGAGCTTGAGCCCTGCAATTTATGCCATTAGCTGTTTTTTTGTTAGTTGTTAGCAGTGTGAAAAATGGTAGAAAACACGTTTTATATGTTAGGCAAAGATTCGTTGCTAAAAATGTGGTAACCCATCCGGGAACTAGCATCGCCGGCCGTTACATACACTCAGTGCGTTTCCGTAGTTGAGTGCACGCACTGCTCTATACCAAGCCACAATATACATGTATTTATACTTATTAAAATTACGTTAAATACATAAGACTGTTTCATATTCTTACAGATTTTCATTTTTGGAGAAGTGGTAAATGGGATAGAAAATTCTGTTTTATCAGAAAGATTTCTTCAACTCATCGATAACAGCAATTGTCAAAAAAATTTTTCAACCGAAGATAAACACTTACTGACTTTTGATAAATTTTGTACAACTTATAATTCAAGTAATTCACATTTAGATTCTAATCTAGT
>NC_042495.1:100438352-100439405 GCF_005508785.2 Acyrthosiphon pisum | reverse complement strand
TTTTTTAGTACACTAGAGTCTCCATCTCCTATGAGTTTATGATAAATTATATTATGCGTAGGAATGCTTTGTCGAAAACCTTCTACAATTATATCTGACTCCATAGAAATGCTAGTGTTGTTCCAGTTTTTATAGCAAATATGATTTGGAGGATCTTTGTTTATTGCCTTAGCTTTCATACATACCGAACAGTATTTGTTCCGTACTCCAATAAATAATACTTTTTTTGTTCTATAACCGACAATGCAAGCCTAAAAATTAGTAAATATTAAAATATTAAAATTATAGTCTTGCCCGCCTTTACTTAGGCTAAATGTTGGTTCGAATATATTTGTTGAAGTTTCTGGTGACAATGGATAAAAGTCTTGTACCATACTATCATCATTAACCCTTAAATAAACATAACGGCGTAATTACGGATCAAAATTACTAATAAAATAAATTTTAGAAAAATACAGAAAAAAATCTGTTTTTTCTAAATTATACAATGTTCAATACAATATGAACTGCAATAATGCTTTTAAAACAAAAAAAAATGTGTCTATGTGTCTTTCATATTTTTTTATTGGCATAGGAGTATAGGACAACGATGATTTGGTTAGGTTCGCAATCCGTTGCAAGCAAACAATTTAAATACTTATCAGTTATTGTATTTTTAATAATAAATAAGTAATAAAACCAATTATAAATTCTGAGCGTAGCGAGGGATGTATTGATTTTACAACTATAATATTGACTTGTGTTTTCTTGGTGGGGCTTTGTAAAGGTTATCTTTGGTTGTACTCACTAGCAAATATCAAAATTCACGAATTTTTCACGAACTTCATCAAAATCAAGACAAAACTGTAACTTTTAAACGAAAAATAATAGTTTTTTAATTTTTATATTCTGAGCGGAGATTTGAAAATAAGATTTAATAAGATTTCTCATAAGTTGATCTACCTTTATCAACAACAAAAAAAAAAATGACTACTGGAAGTCAATTAATTATTAATTTGAATACATGATATTATATTGTTGAATTAAAATTTAATACTATCCATGACCCACTTG
>NC_042495.1:100437086-100438252 GCF_005508785.2 Acyrthosiphon pisum | reverse complement strand
GTATTTAGCAACAACGCTATTATAACTTTCCACGCAGTTGTTGTTTACAAAATGAATGAGACTATCAGAATGATGTGCAACTAAATTTCTTGCTCCCAAAATATCTTGCCAAAGTCCACAATTTTCCATTTCGGAGATTATATTTCTTTCCCCGGGTTTAGGTCCATCACAAAAATAACTAAAAAAAATCATTAATTATTATAATAAAGTTTGTCTATAACCTTTTTTTATGTTTAAATAAGCACATTACGAAAAACCCACTTAGCACACTTGTCATGAGAACCAAAAACATGGTAAGGCCCATTTTCTATATCCTCCCTTAATAAAGTGATCTTGTAATTTAAAGGGACGTCTAATTTCGATCTATATTTAATTGCGTATGTAATTCCGGACCTGTAATATAATTTGTATTGTGAATATAAAATAAAGACAAGACTAGTAAATAAATACAAAACTGGGAAAAGCAGCATATTATTCTATTTTTTTTTCAATGATTAAAAAAAATTATCTCAGTTTTAAACGTCGTTCCTTTAACATTTTTCGTAGCTCACCAGGGACGACAACGCCGCTTGAACTTTTTCTCCTAGATGCTATATCCACTATGCGATTTAAATAATTTCTTAAATTATGGTTAGTACACTCAATTTTTTGTACTTCCGTATCAAATACATACGGTTTTGACAACATAATTTTTTTTAGTACACTAGAGTCTCCATCTCCTATGAGTTTATGATAAATTATATTATGTGTAGGAATGCTTTGTCGAAAACCTTCTACAATTATATCTGACTCCATAGAAATGCTAGTGTTGTTCCAGTTTTTATAGCAAATATGATTTGGAGGATCTTTGTTTATTGCCTTAGCTTTCATACATACCGAACAGTATTTGTTCCGTACTCCAATAAATAATACTTTTTTTGTTCTATAACCGACAATGCAAGCCTAAAAATTAGTAAATATTAAAATATTAAAATTATAGTCTTGCCCGCCTTTTTTAATATTTTATAAAATTATTAAAATAAAAACGGACAACTCCAGATAATGCATTGTAGTTATGTTTATAGGATCTTTTTGACCACGCGTCATCAGCACGACAGTTATCAAGGTATACCATTACTATTTACTTCACCATTTTCAATAGCTAATCGTGCTTCTTCTTTGCCAGC
>NC_042495.1:100433270-100435086 GCF_005508785.2 Acyrthosiphon pisum | reverse complement strand
GTAAATTTCATGACGAATTCAAATACGTTTTCGGAATTTGTTTCCGATAATTAGAACAATCTGTACAGTTGGCAAATATAGGTATATTTTGGTAGAAATCACAGCCGGGTGGAATCCCCTTAATAGGTCTAAAAGGTGTTTTAAAAGTCCTAAAAGGTGGCGACAGACACAAAAATAAAAAAAACATATCATTTTAAAATCAATACATTCATCGCTCCGCTAAGAATCTAAAAGATTAGTTGAATAAAAAAATCTAAGTTTAAAAATTGAACTTAGATTTTTCCAAGGCTGGGCATTAACGAGTTAAAAGGTTAACTTAACTAGTTACTTTTGGCTTTTCATTAACTTAACTGTTAACTTACTAAATTTATTTTATAATTAACGTGGAATTAACGAGTTAATTTTTCATTTCTAGAAGTAAGTTAAGTTAAGTTAATTTATTTTGTTTTTAATTTAATTATATTTTACTATTTCAGTCTATTTCGATCTCATGTCAAAAAATATTTACCATGAATTATTTAAAGTAAAAAATGTATATAATTCGAATCTAACTAATATGGAAATACTGTATAAACAGTATAGTCAATAATTTAGTTTATTTTAGAAAAAAATTAAGTACTTTAGCATAAGATAAACAAATTAACTTTTTTTTTAACTTAATAAAAAGTTAACCAAAAGTGTATATTAACATTTTACTTAACCAATTCCAATATTTTGTAACTCACTTGTAACTATATTTGTAACACACTTTTCAGAATTTGTAACTCTTTCCTTTGCGTGCTATCAACATTATTTTGATGGGGCGCCAACCTCGCGTAGCCCTTCGACATTGTCTTATCGACTCCGGACTAACGCCATTCGTTTGTAACTCATTTGTAACTATTTGTAATAAAATTAGCCGAATTTGTAATATTTCTTATAGTATAGTTATTATATTTTATCTAAGACCTAAGTAAATTCTTAAATCTTTTTTTTTTTTTTATTGGATAACCCGCGGCAACATAGGCGATTGGGTGTGAGGATGGAACTGTAGGTTTTTTTAGATTGGTTAGGGGGAACACGTGTGTGTTGGGTTTGGCAGAGTTTTTGATTGGGCACCCGTAGGTATCTGCCATGCCCGGGTAGGGGATGGCCGCACTTGTTCTCCGGGCACGGTGACTTGCCCGAAGAAAAATACCACCCGGTGGCCGGGAATCGAACCAGCGACGGCTGCGCCGCAACCGACACCTTAGACCACTCGGCCACCTCATCCCCCTCTTAAATCTTAACAATCGTAATAAAATAATGTGCAAAACTGGGCAAAAACGAATTTGTGCTGACGTTCTGTACAATGTAATTATTTTATTATGTGACATCTAGATAATCAATAATAAGAATTTAAATTTGATAATAGTTATTTGGAATTATAAAAAAATATTTAAATGAAGACGTATCTTTTATTATTTACTAACAAGAATCTATAGAATATAATTTAAACAGTATTATTTATTACACAATATGTCAGTCAGTTTATTATTTTTATGTTTGTTTGTTATCTTATCGCATTTTACATTTGTAGTAGTAATAGTAATAGTAATAGCGTGTTCTGAGCCTTTAATTCCGCCTGACCCTTATCACCCTCCACTACTTATTCATTGCCCTGGCAGTACCAATTTACCCCCCTTTAAAAATGCTCACTCGTATCATAACTTCCGTAAAGCCAATTATCCTAATATCATCAAGTTCATGTCCTCATTTGACTGGACCTCAACCTTCGCTAACCATTGTGTCGACTCTGCCGTAAATATTTTCATGGACGCTTTACACTCCTCAATAC
>NC_042495.1:100415731-100431274 GCF_005508785.2 Acyrthosiphon pisum | reverse complement strand
TAAACTGGGCTTCCGCCCGTCTTATTAATAAATAAATAAATAAATAAATAATAGTAATAGTAATAGTACTAATAGTAATACCACGTCGTGTTTACGTGGTAATAGTAATAATAGGTCGTGTATACGTAGTAATATTATTACGAAGACTATTTATATGTCTCACACTCTCGCTGAGCGATAACAAAATAATAAAATACCGACGAGCGCTAGGGTGGGAAATGCGTTTTTTTTATAGTTCGTTTATATTTTGTTTCTTTATTTATTATTGTGTCCAGATATTTATAAATACATACATTATGCGTTAGTAAGACTAAGACAACAAATGCGGGTAAGATGTTTTCTTGAATAATAATAATTTTATTTCGGTACTTCCAAGTGCTTCCGCGTATTTTCGCGTACTTCCACGTATTTCCGCGTACTTCCATAGTTCCATGTACCTACTTCCGAGTATTTTCATGTACTTTCACAGACTTTCATGTATTTTCAAGTATTTCCAAAGTATTTCCTAATATTTGTACACCTACTTCCGCTTGTGGTTTACCCCCCACCAAAATTCCGATTTAGAAACTCTACTAAATCTATATAGTTAAGCGTTAAATATTATATAACAAAGGTAAAAATAATACGTAAACGTAATTATTAAAAAGGTTCTTTTAGCTTCTTTTGTTAGGATAGATATTTTGTTTATATTTTTATTTAAAAGAGTAGTACATACCTAAGTATAATTTTTTATATTTTTAGAATAACCACCTATAACTGTAAATTGCCTTAAATGTATTACTTACTTACTCAGACGTAAAAATATTCAAACAAATATCATATTATCTATTGTAAAGTAACTTACTATATTATAGACGGATATTGAACAAATTAAACACTTATCTTAACTTATAACTATAATAATTTATATAAAAATATCATCATATCAGATATATTGTTAAAAATTAAGTATTATAACTTCTTTAGGTTACACGAAAATTAAATCAAAAATTAATATGAAATTATTGTGGTCTGTTAATCGCCATTATAGCTGTATCATTTAATAAATTAATTTTAATAATATGTACTATTGTAATTTAAAATAGTTCTAATAATACTTACCATTATAATTAGGATGTATTAAAATTAAATTAAAAACAACAACACAAAAACTATAATAAAGTACATAAGCAATTAAAAAACTGAATACAATTCACAAGCATGCGACTGAAGGAGGTCTGGACTGCAAATGAGAACAGAATCGTTTTAATTTTAATTTAATAATATTGTTATCATTCGTTAAAGTCTAGCCCTTAATATTATTGTTGTCTATAGAAATCTGCATATTATAATGTAGACGATGCCATTACATAAAAAATAGGAAAACTAAACGAAACACAGCACGCAAGTAACAACCCGTCAAAACAATGCGATAAGAAAAACACGTACAGTTGAAGCGTTATAATAATTTGTTTGCTGTTATATGTGTCGTCAACACACACCGACACACCGTTGTCAATGCTAAAAACTTTTAATCGTTTTACTATATTATAAAATACAAGACAATATTTTTTACAATTGGTTATTGAAACATTATCCTTTCTTGAACATTGAACGCCATAGTATCAATGCGTCGTTGATACGAGTGAACCATTTTGTATTGAATATTTTTTGGTGACTATAGCTCAAAACATTTGAAAGTTCTATCGGCCATTCATTACCGTATTGTCTCCAAATTTTACAATGGACGACTGGTGGCGACGGGCGTTGAAGGGGAAATCACATTGACCACTTTCTGGTGCGTGTACAATACATCAGCGTTTAAAATAATAATAAAAAAGCAGCAAAGTTCGAGTCGGACTCGAACACGAAGAGCTCCGTAGCAGCAAGTAACATAAATAGTAAGTCGTTTCGTTCGGCCGGCATGAACTTTGGCCTCACCACCAGGTCCAGCAGAAGTCTTATATAATAATATTACCCGCTCAGATAAGCGCAATCGGGAACCTGACCCCCACGCGCTCCGCACTCATTACCGATCAAGCTACGCCCCGCGTGAATTATAATAAACTATTGTTTACTTATTTACTTTTTATTTATTAAAAAAAAACTACTTACTAATCACTAGATCTCGTTCAAACCAATTTTCGGTGGAAGTTTGCACGGTAATGTACATCATATATTTTTTTAGTTTTAACATCCTCTTATTTTAGAAGTTATGGGGGGGCACACATTTTACCACTTTAGAAGTGTCTCTCGCGCAAATTATTCAGTTTAGAAAAAATTATATTAGAAGCCTCGAAATCATTTTTGAAGACCTATCCATAGATACCCACACGTATGGGTTGGATGAAAAAAAAATGCTGAGTTTCATTTCTAAGTATGGGAAATCCCCATAATTAATTTATTTTTTTCTATTTTTGTGTGAAAATCTTAATGCGATTCACAGAAGACATCTACTTACCAAGTTTTAACAATATAATTCTTATAGTTTCGGAGAAAAGTGGCTGTGACACCCGGACGGACAGACAAACGGACATGTCGAATCTATAAGGGTTCCGTTTTTTGCTACGGAACCCTAAAAATTTGGAATTCGCTCTGCAATATAGTACAGGGGCGTAATTAAAGGGGTAATGAGGGGGATGGATTCCCCCAGAGACTTGAAACATATAATTTGAGAAAATTAGTTTCTTTTACACTAACTACTTAAAAAAATATAGGTAGCAAAGTACGTTATAAACAAAATGCATTAATTATTTGAAACAAATACACCCATACTTATTTTTTTTTTTTGAAACGTGGTGAAATTGTGAAATCTAAATTTGCACGATCAGTGAGTCATAGTTATTCAAAACATTAAATTAGAATTAAAGATAAAAATAAAAAATTTCTGACTTAGTCAAAATATTACTTATTTACACATCGTAATCAGTACTATGACAATCTTTTTGTAAAAAAATATTAGTGTTAACGTGGTAGTGAATGGTACTTCCATCGAAAAATTTCTAAAATATAAGCGAAGGTTTGGAATTGATCGAATAAAATGGGGGCTGCGTGACTTTAATACCCCTAAATAAAATAGCGTATAGTGGTGAAATTAAGAAGTCCTAAAAACTGATAAGATTAAATTAATTAATTTGGCACCCCGAACAAATCTTATTTTTCCTGGCGTAATAAAATTTGTAGCAATTAATTTGCAAAAATATGGTACTAGTTTGGGGACGATACGACAAAGTCGGGGCGCAACGTGAATTTGGCACCCCGATCGAATTTTATTTTTCCTGGCGTTAAAAAATTGTTGCAATTTTTTTTCCCGTGTTGCAAATTGTTGCAATTAATTTGCAAAAATATGGTACTAGTTTGGGGACAATACGACAAAGTCGGGGTGCTAACTTCACTTTTCTCTTCAGGAGTCCATTCATTTGCTAGGGAATCTTCTCCAATTTCAAATATTCTTCAATTTTGCAATGAATGTCACAATTATAAAAAGAATGTTTTTAAATAATAATAAAAAACAATCACTCGCACCACCCTCTTCTTTTATGGTTTTTAAGTTTAAGTATTTATTACTTTAATATTATGTGTACTGTTATTTCTTAAACACTAAATTATAAAAAGTTGAATAGCGTTCATATAAAAATAAATAATTTATGTAATGGATTTACGGCTAGCACCTACTATTTTATACCTAACAATAAAAATATGTTTATTTTGTGTCATATGTATAAAATAATATTTTTTTTTTTCAGGAAATGGAGCAGATTTCGCAGATAGTGGAGCAGGCATAAGCTTTCTACACTCTAATTCTTATTTTTTAACCGGGATGCTGAATATGAGGATTGCAGATTCAAACAGTGCAATCGCAGGTTTTTTGGACATTAGATTCTATATTCAATGGATTCGTGGAATTTTAAACAAACATGTACGTAAATATATTTGTTTGTTGGTACCAACCTATAGTTATCAATTTAAATTTTAAATTTTTTGAATTAGCTTGATTTTTAAATGAACTCTTCTGCTTCAAAACTATAATACTTAAGAAAGAATATTTATTTTTAGTAATAATTTCTTTTAAATAATTTATTAATAATTATTATGAGGGATGAAGTGGCCAAGGGGACTAAGGAGTCGGGTGCAATGTGCACTGACGTCGGTTCGATCCCGGTACGGGCTGCATTTCTCTTCGGGCAGTCACGGTATCCGGAAAGAAAGACCGCCATCCACCACCCTGGCATGGTGGATACCTAGGGCCTAGGGGTTCCCACTTAAAAATTCTGTCAAACACAAACACTCATATCTAATAACACACCGTTTCAAACCTTACCACCACCACAATACAACCCTACAAACAGCTAATGGCCATAGATGCCAGCTTTAAGGATCAATAAAAAAAAAATAAAATAAAATAATTTATAATAATAATAATAATAAAAATAATAATTCAATAATATTTTGGTTTGACAGTTTACAGAGAATTCATGCGTTTTACCAACTGTCGAAGGAGTTATATATTCTTATGAAGGTTCTAATGAGATTTTATCTCATGGGACATTAATTAAACGTCATCGTACTGTTATTGAGAAGTGTGAACATGGATATCATAAGGCTTATCCCATAGGTTTTAGATTTTGTCGAGGAAAAGGAAAATGGTTATCGAATACTGAGAAATTGTGTTTCAGTAAGTTTTCTATACTATAGTCACTCAAATGTCGTAATAATTACTTATTTTTAAATATAATAATATAATAGGTAAAGTATAAAATATTATGATTATGTTTATTGTTTAATTAAAATTCGTTTACTTTTATAGAAATGTGTCCATCTCTAATATCAGATAGTTTAGATATTAAATGTAGTCACAATGGTAAGTATACTAATTGTTCAAATTTATCGATACCTGATACAATAGCAAAAACATCATGTAAGCCATTCTATACTGCACCAATTTCACAAGAAGATACTCCGCTTGAATTAAATTGTCAGGCTAATGGAACGTGGAATAAGCAACTGTATAGATGTAATCCAAGTAATTGTATTTTTAACATATAAACATTAGTATCTTATTTATAATATATCTTATATGTTCGATACCCGTTAAATGTACTAACTCTATATGACTCAAACTTTGTTCAATTCGTTATTTAATATTCGGTGTATGGTGTTCAAAATTTATCTTAACTTTTCTGCCCCGGAATATAAAATCTGATTCGCAGCAGTATAATATTATCGGGTATTCAATCTACCTTCGGTAGATCGTGGACCTCGCGCTGTTTGTACGTAAGTGTATGATTTAACTTTAAAGTATCAACGTTATACTAAGTTTATCGTTTTTACTTAATTCCGCCTACGGTGGATTAATATAACATTATAATCAGTTAATACAAAATCCAATCCTAACCTAGCTGTACTAAAATCCGATGAATAAAAACAAAAACAAATTCAACACTTTTTAAATTAGCCTATCTTCTTCCAGGCGGTCTAATCTATCCACAAAAAATTCATTTATATAATATATATTGACAAAAGATAATAATACAAATCACCAAAATGCCCGATTGACCAATAGCAACCAATATAATATACACTATTATTATTTTAATCTACAACAACAAACTACATTTTTATTTTATTATTTGGTGTATATTTTTCTGGACAGATGGTGATACTGTTCTTTTTTTGACATCCAGATTTCCCACTTTTTCGGTGGATTTTCCTAAAATGTTCTTTCATGTAAACCTTCTCCGAGAATACTTTTTCTCTTAAAAAAAAAAATCAAAAAGATCTGATTAGTAGTTCCAGAGTTTAGGCTGTAAATAGATTTTCATTTCACATTTATATAATTATATGGATAATTAGTAATTTATTATAACTGTATTTAATAATTGTTGTTTATGCACAACCGTTTGATGTAAATTTGTAAGCTGTCATTATTATATAGATATTATTGCGTATTATTAATGTTTATATATTTTATATTTAAATATTATTTAGATTGCGGTAGAGTATATATCATAAGCCAAGTGTTGATCAACAATGGTAAAAAAGCACTTGTTGGTACGGCATCTTGGAATGTTGGAATATATCAATTAAATAAAAAAAAAACCAATTATGACTTGATATGTGGAGGATCAATTATAGCACCAAATTTGGTCATTTCTGGTAAAACCATTCAACGATATATTTAAAAAAGAATGGAAATTATATAAATTTAATTTTCAGCGGCTCATTGTTTTTGGAAAAAAGCTTTGTTATCTAAGAAAATATCAGTAACGGATGGTCTATACAAAATCGCTGTTGGAAAATATGATAGAAATTTTACGATAATTGACAATGAATTTACTCAAATAATAAATGTAAGTTAATAATAATAATTCAAAAATTTAAAAAAAAATTGGTATGAAATGATATAAATTGAAACAATTATACAGGTGGAAACAATTCACCTGAAAGAAGGTTATTATGGAGCTAATGGGTTTTATGCTGAAGATATATCAATTATTGTGTTACAAGACCGAGTTTCTTTTAGTAATGGTGTTTCACCTGTTTGTGTCGATTGGAATGGTAAATACAATGTGGTCAATGGAGACAAAGGAAAGGTTTGTTTTTAGTATTATTTTAATAATATTATTACAGTAATAATAGTTACAGTTAATTACTGTACCCGTCCATTATTTTCCATTTGTATATAAAGGGCAAATATTGTAAAATTCTCTGCTAAAATATGTATAAATATATTGGCATGTTACAATACATATCTAAAAAAGTAGGCACGTGTGCACCACTGTGCTGTACAGTAGCTTACAAATGGATCATTAATGCAGTGTCATAGACGGGCATTTTAATTTGGGGTGGGGGGGATGTATTGTCATTTGTTTAAAAAAAATCTGAAAATGAAAATTTCTGTAGATAATAGATCGAAATGAGTCAAAATATTTTTAACATTTTTAATTTTCGTGTATAGGAAATAATAAAATAAAAACATGTGGTGAACATCAATTAATGTCTAACTCTAGACACAGTATTGTGAATTTACACTCAACTTCTTTTTTAATCTACAACAACTTATAATAAGCCTTGTATTAGATTTTCAAATTTTTCAACCAAGCAAAAACATTTTTATGGACAAAAATTTAAAAAAAACTAATACAAATCGAAATTGTCTTCTGCCTATAAATAGCTTCAAAATATTTTGAAATTATTATTGTGTATAGAAAATGGTATTATAAACATTCGGTAAATATTTCTTTTGATTGTTTTACATTTATTTTTTTTAAAGTATCACTAAATAACAAAATTGACATTGTAGAAAACTATTTTTGCGTAATAATCTCTGTTTTTCTTTATTTTTTTATTTATTTTTTTGGTTTTTCCCATTCATTTGAAAAATTATGAGAATTTTTAGTCAACAATTTTTCTCCTTTTAATCAGTTTTTCCCAAAAATATGTGCAAACTAGATTTACTTTCCTACTATAAAATATGCTAACGTCGAAAATCGAGCATTTTTACTACCCCAAAAGGTGATGACGGAGAAAAAAAATAAATATCATTGTAAAATCAATAAAATTATAATATAATTGTATGGTTCGAATCGATTATAGGTGGACGCTATCTATTAGTATCTAATAATTAGAATAATTAATTTATAATAATATGCATACCCAAATAATTAGAAATAGTAGGATACAGATATCCTTTAATTATTTACGTATTAGTATGAGCCACGAATCATGGTAACATTTTATTTAGAAATGACATGAATTATGATTGCGTGCTTACGGCCCAAAACTAGCCAGTTCCCGGCCGAAAATGCTCCAAAAGCAGCCCGCTAATGACAAGGGGCAAATTCCTACCCCTTCCCCCCAGACACCACTGATTCCCAACACTCACATATAAATTGATTAATAGTTATATAGATAATTATAATTGGACGAAATTATACAACTGTTTTTACATTTTCAGATTGTTGGTTGGGGAAAAACAGAAAAAGGAATTTCAAGTCCTATTTTATTAGAAGCATCTTTACCATACATCGACCATAGTACTTGCCGGAATATGTATACAAATGGATTTGAATTATTTATGACCGTTGATAAGTTTTGTGCCGGTTCTACATTGGGTAAACAAATATTTGGTCATTAATATTATGAAGTCACTATTTTCTTTTAACAAACTTAACTTAAAGAACATAACATTACTAAATACAAGTTTGCTTATAGATTTAAAATATGTCCTTATCTATTAAGAAATATGGCGCTGACTAAGGGCCTGTTTTACAATCATGGTTTAAACCTCGGTTAAGCCTAACTCACTGATTTTACCAACCGAATTCAGTGGTTTAACCTTAGTTCAATGATTTTAAAACCTATTTTTATACAGGTTCAATCTCTTTAGAGTGATGCTTAAAGGTTTCCCCACAAGCCAGCTGCTTACCATAGGAAGATGTACAGCTAGCTCTCTCAGTGTACATATTTACATATAATATTGTCGTCAGCCCAAGTCGCAATGAGCGTAACTCCACTTTTTTTTTCATTTCGGGATAATTAGTGATCAAAATTAAAAATAAAAAATCGCATCATACGATAAAGATATAACCGAAATTGAATAATTTTATCCTCCGTAAAATCGATGGTTAGAAATTGTCGTTTCTCCGATGTCATGATTTCTGAGAATTGTAATAGCATTGAAGTATATGATGGAGATACGCCCTTTGCAACTTAGGCCGACGTTATATAGAAATGAAAAAAAAATTATCTATCATGAAAGTATACATTGCATAACTTCATTTATTGGACGCTAGCTGCGCTTATCACAGATTCAAAGATGAGGTGCATCTATAAATTATATAGGAGTTCCTTGTCTATTGTAGTATAGAACTTAGTGTGGTTTACATATCACTATCTAAAATTCTAAACTCATCAGTTCTCAGATCAATGAATTCAATCACGAGGAAGGTACACCGACATTTGTTGTCTTCGTCTTACAAGTGTGTAAGTCTAACATAGCAAATTGTACGCTCAGCAAAACACGTTTAGCTTTGTTAGTTTCAAAATTAAAGTGAATTGACCTCTTATGAATTTAAAGCTAAGATTATCTAGCCAATCTGAAGAATTTTTTTTATTATATTTAAATTTTAAAGCGAGTTATGAGTTTTTTAAAATTATAAATTGTTTGAGGACGTCTTAAAGCATCATGAATAAAATAATCTTCAATTGGTCATAATATCTTAGGATAATACGGATAAACATTTTGAACTGACTACTATATACTATAGTCTGTAATCAATTAATAATCCGATAGGTACTACATAACCATAACACCCAGAGTACCTAAGTCGTATAACGGAAGCACTTAAATTATTATTCACTATTGACATTTTATAAATTAAAACCAGTTTTTAAATATTAATAGTTCTTCAATTTATTATTAACGACTCGCCGAAATTCATTAGAAATAAAACTATACACGAATTATATTTCAAAAATTTAGGTTTCCATTTGAATTTTAAAAGTTACCCATCGAACCTTCTCATTGTAATTAATAGGTAATAAAAAATATTTACCTAATATCAAATTAATTTAAGTCATATATGATTCAAAAATGTTTTCACATACCTAGGCCATTTTTTCCTGATTTAAATATGTCATGCTGTAATCTGTTGTCCCATAAAATTTGGAACACTGTATACTAAATAGATAATTATAATATTATTATCTAATAATTATGATATAATTATGATATAATTATGATATAATTATGTAATAATTCTTTAACTATAATATTTTTATATGACGACAATTTATTTATAGTCAGTAAATTGTATATTACATTGTTAAGTAAATAAGGAGTGAGGTGGATAATATTAGGTTTGGTGGAGAAAAATAATGTAGTGATCCTGCGTACAGAGGTTGAAGTAAATATGATAGGTGAAGTAAAATAATGACAGCAATATTCAACTTGTTATTAAAAAGTTTATTTAATTATTCAAAACTTTTAAATTTAATGTTTAACTTTTATTCGTGTTCGAACAACTTCAAACAACGAACGATTAGTGTTGCAGAAAATATAATACGATTACTCTATAGTTCCTTGGGCCAAAATTCGGTTGGTCAGAATTATTTTAAGTATAAATTGTTAGCTATATTTTTGGCATTACGGCAATATGGCTACACTGTCGTACGGCTTACCGGACCGGCCTCCGCCACCGTTTTCACTTTTTTTGGTTGCCACCGCCGGACTCGACAAATAACTCCGCGGTCACACATAATGCCGTGATGTAAGTTTTTCTGTTTTACTAGTTTTACTCATAAAAGCCGTATTATATTTGTTATATTTCTTCTTTACTCTAAAAGCCGTTACTTTGATTAATTGTGCTGTTTTGCCGTTACCGCCGGACAACGCATGTGTCCGCGGACGAACCACCGTTTATATTATGTTATAATATAGTGTTCGTATAGGTATGCTTAGGCGGCGTTAATAACTAGTTACCTACTCTTAAATAAACAATTCTAGTTTTTAATAAGTGTTTTACAATTTATTTATAATTCTGAATCCTGACAACTATTTTTTTCATTTGCCCTATGTTATTTATTACTTTTGAAATGATTAACCAAAAATGTGTTCTGGCGTGAAGGTGCTTGTACTAAATTTGACAGAACACGTCTGAAAATGGTCAATTCAGATTTCTCATTACATAGAGTCTACCCTTCCTGATGACAAGACAGTGTGATTTCCTAATTCTTTGACGTACGTGCCAGGAAATTCCATCGACCCACGCTTTTAAGGTTATTCTATGTTAATCGTATTGTGAGTATCCTGTTTAGCTGCGTTAACGCGCTATTGATGGCATGACAAAATAGGTAGTTTTGTTATCAACTTAGTGATACGCAACTCACTGGTTCTCTCACCACAAAAATTACGTCATTCATTCTCCGATATCATATAGTATTATTATTATTATTATTATCTCTGGTGGTGAGAACGGCTTACATCCATAGACCTTATACTAATAGACAGAACGTGGTTGTAGTTCCGGTGTCTAAGTCTGACGGCCCTGATCAAGGTAGTACAACGTACACCGAACATGCGCACTAGATGATACAATACTCTGTATATAACTGTATATGATATATATATATATCACTGTAACGGAAACCTCACCACCCACCCGCATCCCGCTGGATGTTCCGTCTATTAGTATAAGGTCTATGCTTACATCACAGTTCTTGCCGAAGTGCGAAAGGGGTGCGCGTTATCGACCAATATTAGTTATGTTGATATCATACCTGATACCTATCTATTTTGTCATGATTGATAGTACATTGCGTAGTTGACAATAATCAAATGTTTATGCCGCATTGACATAGTGAAATTACTTATTACATGAACTATATAATATATTATCCAGATATTGAAATTCGTCCAGATCGTGAATTTTGACGAAAGTATATTACATTATGGTCATAAATTTCATTAATTCAAGTATTATTAAATAATCATAAATTAAACTATACCTATATATTTCTTATATTGTTTTATCAACAAAATAGTTAATTGATTGATTTAAAGAACAATTATGACCTATTATACCTACATATTTGTCTTCCTTATTAGTTATTATACATGTTTTTACATGACGATTGATTGTGACATCGACTGTTATTTTTAAAACAAGCGCACCTACTCAGGGGCGGATTTACCCATAGGCCACCAAGGCACTGGCCTAGGGCGCAATTTTTTAGTTAATTTTTACTTTTTAATTTTTCATAATTTCATAATTCTATTTACCTAAATTTATATTTTATATTATTTTTTACGCATACAACTTGCATGAAACTGGAGAATGGCTCACGTAGTCACGTCGCAGTAACGTTTTAATTTATAAGCTATAATAACCTTGCCGTTTGAGTTTAATTCTGCTACCAGCGCGCGCCGCGCTGCGCCGCCACCGCTAGAGGTTCGACATCGACACTCGACGAGGCAGTTGCCGGCTTTGCCTGTGTTAATTCCCAGGAGGTGGTATACGGGTATGCGGTGTACACACGTACAATATTGTGAGTGGCGCATGCGCAAAACGCCAGCCAAGGCAGTCAAATATACTGCCTCGGGCCGCCGGGTACATTACTACATTCTATAAAGCCACTCTACTAGCTAGGTGGGGGATAGCTCGCACAGTGCTTAGTGGAATGACCCGCCTCACCCCGCACTCGGCACCACAATATTAGAATACTGAAATTAATTCTGGAAATCAGGTTTCTTGATAAAGTAATTAATAATAATAAATATTGCGAAGACGCGCGACGCGCGGCACTGTCGCCCGTCTCCCGTATAGTGCATACTACATACTGCTCAGAAATTTGCTAATCAATTACGATTATAGAGACTAGAGTCCTCACATAAGTCAAGGTGCAAAATGATTTAATTATTGTACAAGTGTACAAATGTACCTATGCAAAATTGTATTAATATTTATTTGTTTAGTTGGTATAAAAATACCTAAATACAATTTTTATAGTTTTGTTTTAGTTCATGGAACATTACTCCCCCCCCCCCCCGTGGGAGCACGCTAATGTACGGGGCGCTAGTGTTGTAATGCCTAGGGGTGGAAAAATGGTAAGTCCGCCTCTGCACCTACTTGATAGGCAAGAAGTTCTTGCCTTACACGAACAAGACAAAAATCCTTGACTACCTGAAATTTTTTTCATACACATAATTTTTTAGTAAAGTCTTTTAGGTTTTAAATAATAGTATATTTTTGTTTATTGTAAAGTTGTTATTGGTTATGATTGAATATAATGTTAGACCTGTACCTATATTATATTTGACCAAACAAATTATATTATAACTTAGTAAAAATAATATTCTCAAGGCTAATTTTTCGATCGTTGTCCCGGTGTAAATTAACGTGTTAATAAAACATTCGTAATTACGTACGCACCTTGTGGGGCCTACAATCTAGATCGGATTTCCACCTAAAAATATACTGATCCCATACTCACAAGCGTGTTTCACCGGGGCGGGATTGCTATAATATAATATACTCGCATGTGCCCTGACTGACTCACTGACTGATCAACGTAAATAATGATAGCTCGAAGCTTTCAATTTTCACGGTATCTTTGTACCACCATATAAGTATGCACTAAGATAACATCTTCCAAAATTCGCATTTTAAATTGGTTTTCAATGTTGGAATTGCCTTTGGGTGGGCGGCGTAGGGCCTATTTAGAGTTTCAAACCAGTTTGTCTATGCCTATATCTGTGGTTTATTTGGTTTTTAGTGGATGCGCTGATCTTTTTGGGTAGTTCTGATGCATTTGGCGCATCGGTATTTATGTCCAATACTACGTTCTGAGAATGGGTTGTGATTGGCCAAAGTTACTTTAAGAGAACCGCACCGACTGAACGCGTTCTTGTGTGTGTCAGTATGTGTCTCACTTGACATATCAAGTTTTTTAACCTATTTTTCTCGGGTTGTTGGTCCTGAAGAGACCCTTTTATTTGGAATGTATATTATTACGTAATAAATTAATAAGGTAAATCTAATATCTATATTTTACCTACTACCCAATAACACTCCATTACTGTTATATATCTCCATTACTGTATTATATTTCAGGGCTTCAAAACGTTTTTATAACTTTATGAGTATATACCGTTAAACATATCAAAAAACGATTGAAATCGGTAAACGATAAACGATTGAAACGAATAACAGTTGACGTACCAGTAAACGATAAACGATCGAAACGATTAACGGATAACATATCGCTAAACGATAAACGAATGAAAACGGATAACAGATAACTAAACCGAAACGATAAACGATTGAAACATATTATAATTGCCTGAAAAGAAAAAAAAATATTTATAAAATTATAACTATTAGTAAAATATACATTATGGTTATTTTTGTAATATTATATTTTTCAATCACTCTGTTTTGTGTGGGAAACAAGCTATATCCATCAGATAACGCTAAACGCTTCATAACGTTTAAATTTTTAAAACGTTTAAACGATTAAGTTGAATAACGTTGAAATTATATATAACGTTAAACAGTCATTCCATCATAACTTTTAATATCCATATAACGGTAAACGGTATTATAATATTTGCTTTAACCCCTGAAATATTTAAGTTTCAGGACAAGGAGTGAGTAAGGGAGATAGCGGTGCAGGATTATGCTTTCTCCACTCTGATTCTTATTATTTAACTGGAGTAGTAAGTATCAAGGATCCAAATACAACTAATTCGATCGCAGTTTTTACAGAAGTTAAGTACCACATTCAATGGATTCGTGGACTGTTTAACAAACATAATTAAGTTTAATAAGATTATGGTAATATTAATAAAATAATTTCAAATTGTATAAATTTAATCAATATTAAAAATCGTAAAAAATTATAAAAATAGAGATTCACTTATATGTAACAAATTTTAAAAGTTAATTTAAATTGATCGTAATATGTACGTATGTTTTAATACATAGGTAGTACTTAAGCATTGTACAAGTAAATGTATAATTTAAACATATTAAATTTGAAAGTTTTAGCTTATACCAATATTTTGCATTGTACACCGTTACATAATTATTATTATGTACATATTGTCCATTGTATTTGAAATATCTACTATAGTCTTAGTATTACTTTTTATCAATTGTATTGTTTAGTTTTTGTATTGACTTGGTTTCGTTAATGAAAGCTTCTCATTCATAACTGACATATTTGAGAAAGAATATATATTTTTTAACAACCTAATTTAAACAGAACACAATGTCATAACAAAAATATTGAGTTGAAGTTGTGACTATAATGGTAATAATACAAGTCAATTTGTTTGTCGGTAATATGTTAACGGAGTCAGTAGGTATAAAAATATTTTTTGGATATTTCAATTCAATGGCAGCAAATCAAGAACAATTATAATAATTGCTTTCTACTAAATAATTTAAGAAATAATATACTCATGTCAGGAAATCCCGAAAAATAATATTTTGAAAAAAGTTATATTAAGCTCTCAATTGATTTACTCAAAATAATGTTGGTATTTAAAAAAATTCTAAAATGTTTTATGATAAATTTTTTTAGTATCAAAATTATTCTTAATCAGACTTCCAAATAGGCCATTTTATTTTTTTTGAAAAAATTTAAATAGAATCAAAACTTTTATTATCAGTATTAAAAAATATAAATATTTTTTTAATATTATAAGTGTAGCACAATAGTGGCCATAAATTATATAAAAGAAAATTTTTTAATATTAATGAAAAGAAAATTAATTTCATCTGTCAGGTCTTTCTGCTACAACCTGTATTATTCTTACAATAGCAGTTGAAAAATATGCTGTTCAAAATGTAATGATTTTTTAATTATAAGTACCTAATCAGGGTCAGCCACTCAGCCTTGCACACCAAAGACCCTTTGAGAATAGCCTAAAGGTTAGACTAAACTAACCTAACCAGGACCATTTATTTTTAGGGATCCCATACTTAAAAAAATCTTAATAAACTAATAAAAATGTAATCATCAGCATGATACAAATATTACAGATAGACCATAGAGGCA
>NC_042495.1:100412029-100415681 GCF_005508785.2 Acyrthosiphon pisum | reverse complement strand
TATGCTTTCTCCACTCTGATTCTTATTATTTAACTGGAGTAGTAAGTATCAAGGATCCAAATACAACTAATTCGATCGCAGTTTTTACAGAAGTTAAGTACCACATTCAATGGATTCGTGGACTGTTTAACAAACATAATTAAGTCTAATAAGATTATGGTAATATAAATAAAATAATTTCCAAATGTATAAATTTAATCAATATTAAAAATCGTAAAAAACTATAAAAATAGAGATTCACTTATATGTAACAAATTTTAAAAGTTCATACAATAATTGATTGTTCATTTAAATTGATCGTAATAATATGTACGTATGTTTTAATAACTAGACAATACCTAGAGATGTAAGCTTGAAAATGTTCAATAATTTTTTTTTGTACTTTTCTTAAATTAATTAATTTTTAAGTTTAAATAAAGTTTTAAAATACTTTATAAAATTACTGTTTCATTTGTATTTACATTATAAGAAGTATAACGTCAGAATCAAACAAAACACTTTTAATAAAAAAAAAATTGAATTTGGGTAAAATCGAGGAACTCAAACAATAAATTGCCTCCGTTAAAAATTGAAAAACCAATAATTGTAACAAATCCATCATACACTCATAATTTATACTGAAGTAAAAATACGTTTTCATAAAAGATAAAAAAAATGCGCATTTATTAATATTATATATTGATATAGGTACCTATATGTTATATATATTTAATAATTTTTATTTTGAATTTACTATATTATGTTCATTAGCTAATACCAACATTATATTAAAATGTGTAAAGGGTAATAAAAGTAAATATTTTAAAATATAATTATAAAGGTTAAATATTATACTACAACTATATAATATCAAAAGATTTATTTGATAAGAAATTAAAATGATAAATTACATCACTAGTCCTGTCTCCTTCCACGTTACACTACTACTACAACTTGAAAACGAACATCTAACGTCTTATTTTTGTTTACCATCGAGACATGGTTCATATTATTTGAACAATAATATTATACCTATATGTATAATAATTGTGATATTTCTGGGAAAGCATTTTGAATATTATTATTTCGTGTATTTGGTACCTATATAATTTTATATTTTATATATTACATATTATATCTATCTATATGATATCAATTTTACAAACTGAATTATTTAATCGAATTAATAATATTAGTTTTACGAATTACACCCACTTTGTTCATGATTAAGTATAATTTCAATGCTATCTTATAGTAGGGAATAAAAGTAACTATAAAAATATAATAATATTCCATTAAATATTTTGGTGATGTTTTAACGAAAAATTAAATAGGTAAGTGCCTAAATTATTCAGCTCAATTCAAATCTGGATATCCAAATAATTCACGAAGTCGGAAGTACAATAATATCTACTTTAAATATTGTAATTGCATGCATTCGAACAAATTTACACGTTTGTTAATATTATATGTTATTGTTCTAGAAATCTGCCGTGTCGTTGTAATTTATACAATATAATATTTGAAGAGTTCTTAGCTATTTTACACAAAACGGTGTTTTAAACCTTCTTTTGGACAATTATTTTCTTTAGTAAATAGAACTATACGTAAGTCGTGTTTGTCTATTATTGTTACTTCATTCCTAGTCATATTATAAGATTGTGGTTTTTATTTTTTATTTTATAACTTTTTTCTAACAGAATTTTTTTTTACGAAAACTGTCTGTTTACATTTTAATAAAATGGGTATTTTTATCAAGGAGTTAGTACATACTAAATTAAACATTATACATGATACAATTTTTTTATATGATGTGGTAGGTATTATATATTTATATATATATTTATACAATATTATGTGAAATGTATTGTAATGTATCATAAACTAATAAGCACATTTAACGCTTGTGGAACTGAATACATCATAATAATATTATATTATACCTATTATATTAAAATAAATGAAACAAAATAGACATTTCAATTATTGTTTGAAACATTTTTTTTCTGGTAAAAATGTATTGATTATTGAGTATATTTAATTACAGGAAGTAGAAAATTAAGCAAGAAATGACTGTATTTTGACTTTTAACATTATATACAAAGAAGTACTATACATTAAAAATTCCTTTTCTTTGGGGAATTTTAACTTTAAACGTAGTATACACCAAGTTCTGTTCTTACATACAAAAAATAAATTTTTTTCACATCCTCATGGGCATACAATATCATTTATCACGCTTCTACGTAATTATACGCAGTACTGCTCACGGATGAACTGGCATATAGTAAATTATTCCTATACTTTTTAATTTAAATATAAATAGTTGTTTTGTATAATGTGTTTAGTAAACCTAAGAATCTATCTATATATCATCAATTTTAAAACGAGTTAAAAAATATTTTTTTATTATCTCTACCACTTATCTACGTAGCTTGTCCTTCGGTCAATAATTTGATCGCAAGTAGCTGGTAGGAGGGGTATAATAATATTAACATCGATGGTATACCAGCATCACGATATAGTATAGTATGGATTATAGATGACCCGATTAATATTGTGTTGTCTAGTATTATAAAGTTGTGTTAGTACAGATATTGTCAGTGTTTAACATAGTTATATTATAATATTATCACAGTATATTTTTCTATACCCACACGTTAGAAAAAGTGCGGTAAGATATTGTTTAGTGTATTATTGCTTATATTTTGAAATATATTTGCTTTAGATTCAGCTCACAAATTGGAAATGAAAGTGACGTATTCCTGGATAATATATTCATGTTTAGTTTTCGGTAAGTAATACCAATGTCAACAATAGGTATCTATTATTGTACGGGCCGGAGTATAATAATAATATACGAGTCCGGACACCAAACTCTTATTTTACGCCACTAACACCTAGGTCTAAAAATTATATTATGGAGGACTAGCTGGGTGTGTAGTGGTGTATAGCTCGAACAGTAGTGGATAAATAATAAACTAATAATGTACAACCCTAATGGCTGAACAGAATAAATTACAATAATATTATAGGTAGCTATTTAAGCTGTTAGCTCGTGTGAAGTTAAGTATAAAATATAAAAAGAATACGTGGCCCTTATGGCACACGATTCTATAATAATAAAAATATATCTGCGGCCCTTATGACTCAACAGATTCAATATAAAATAAATAATAACAAAATAATAAAAACTCACAGTTTGTGGAGCGCAGTCTAGCTACCTGGTCCTGTGCTATAATAATATGAAATGATACACAATAATATAATAATAATAAGTGACGATTCACACACGTAAACTCTGGACAGATAATATAATAATAATGCCTTTATGGCTCACAATAATAAAACGATAATACAATTAATAATAATATAGGCTCGATCGTGGTCACTGTCACGTTAAAAAATTATAGTGTTCACCCTTTACTTATAGAGTAAGAAAAAATATTTAATAGTTTGACACACGTCGGTGTTCTCGGTAAGACTACAAAAAAGTACGAATTCACGGCGGCCGTGCTAAGTAAAGTTCGCGTAGACGGCGCGGCGGCTTGCGATAACATTTAATCTACATATTATATAATTCACAAGACACATTCAACGATAATAATAACAATAATAAAACAATAAAAATAATGATATGTGGAGTGTGGTGTGGTGTGACCAGCTGTTCTCC
>NC_042495.1:100397744-100411824 GCF_005508785.2 Acyrthosiphon pisum | reverse complement strand
GAAATACCTATTTGTTTTATTTTTTTTGTTACAACATTTTTTATACAATCTGTAAATGTGTTTTTTTACAATAAATACAAGGGTTGGGAGAGTTGATGGGTTGGTGGGTTGTAGGAAGAATCAGTTGTAAATTAATCGAATATTACAATATATTATTACCTTTGTAGGTACCACTAATTTTTTGAAAACAAATATCTGTCTTTTAATTTTAATTCCAATAATTTTCGAACTGATTAATTTAAATTAAACCTAATAATATACAAATCCTGTTTTAGTTATTTCTAAGATTTTATTTTATTTTTAATTTACAAAAATATGTGTGTGCATGTGTCAAAACGTGTGTTCTCTCCACTCTCTATCATTAACTGAAATTACGCCATCGCACATATTACGCACGAACGCACGGTATCTAGGTATATTATAAGAGTCTGCTGCACAAAATAGTACTGGTGGACCTCTCTTTCCCACAACAATTTGACTGATAACGTTGTAAAAAATGGTTAAGTGTTGTTTTATATCAGGTTGTAATACTGGTTATGATATAGATGTCAAATAACAAAAAACAATTGGATTAAAAAATAAAAGTTTATTCAGAACACCCAAAGTAAAAAAACAAAATATCTTAACCTTATTTATGCTTTATGAATAATCATTTTCCTATTAAATTATTTGTTACATAATATGTTATTTAGAATACAGAGCTTTTAGCAAGATGCCATAGAGCTATACCTATGAATATAAAATGCAAATTCAATTTTTTCAGAATGTCCTTTGTCTAAAATTTGATTTAGTTATTGATTTATTTTTTGGAGTCGTTCATTAGAGTTGGTTATGTCTTTAATATTCAATTGAATATTTATCATATCTCCACCGGAAACATTGGAACCCCCGGGTCTCGATAATAAGAATTTATTTAGGATTTGTCCATTATTTTTTTTCACTATTGGCTATAACACTGCATAAATCACCTAAAAAAAAAATCGATGATTATTTACGAGGAAAAAAGCTTGTAAATTATAGTTTATAAATAAAGTTATTATTAGAGCATAACCAGTATTACACCCTGGTACAAAATAACACTTAACCATTTTTAATGTGTAGGTGCAAAAATACAAAATACAAATTACTGTCAACAATGTGTTTGAAATAGCTAACGCATGAAAAATCATTATTTCAGGATCCGGAATTTTGTGTGACAGAAAACTCAAAAGACGACAAGCTGTATCTTGCTCAGTGTTGGTGAATTGTAGTATATAAATAAATACAATTTTATTATAACTTCTAAGCAAGCCTGAGCAAGTTAATGATAATTTTTAATTGAGTTAAGTTAAGTTGAAAGAAAACATTTTAAAAAGTTTAAAATTAATAGTGATAATAATTTTTATTTTTAACTGCGTCAAGTTAAAGACTTATGAAAACTTACAATTAACTTATTAGCTTAAGTTAAGTTATTTATTTATTTTTATTAAACAAATAACCAGTAATATGTTTTAAAATAATAAAAAGTAAATGTTTATGAAATATGTATCATCAATAATAATTTTAGTATATTTAGATATTATTTAATTATTTATATAAGCTAACGTAACTTGGATTTGATTAAAACTCTTTATTTATTAAGTTTATGTCAATAAAAATCGATTTAGTTAAAAATTAAGTTAATGAAAATAACATTTAAAAAAAGTTAAGTGAAATAAATAAAATTAACTTAACTTTAACTATTTAACTTGTTTATGCCCAGCATTGCAGTTATAAGTGACTAAAATAGTGGTAGGTGGGGCCTTGGGGCTATAGGTATACGAAAAGGTAATTTTAAGTGCAATTGGTAAGCTTCAATACAAATAATAATAGGTATTTCCGGGCCCCAGATATTACCTTTCATATTTTCTTATAATTGTAATATTAATATTAAAAATATTTAATACTTTGTTGCACTTTGGAATAAAACTTTAGGAACACGGATGATAAGTTTTATTGTACAAATGGACTGTGTATCGAATGGTCGTGGGTTTGTGATGGGCGTAAGGATTGTTCAGATGGTTTAGACGAGACCAACGAGTTGTGTGCTCTATACGAATATGGAACAAATATGACCACAGGTAAAAAATAATATTACTATACTTTTTTCCAAATAAGAACACACCGGTTTTGCGCACTTTTTCCCCCTTCCATCGGTCACTACCTATGCCTTTGTGTGTGTCGGGAACCAGTCGCACACCCGGTACGTTCTTATTTGGAAAGAAGTATATAATATGACATTTAATATAATTTTTTTTATGTGTAAAAAAATGAGATGCCAGGATTACGCATAAAAATAAATATAGAGCTTTTAATATTACTTCGAATGTATCTAATATTTTTTTAGGTTGTGGTAGACCAGTTGACAAAAACTCTGTATTGATCGACGATGATAAAAAAGGACTTATTAGAGAAGTACCTTGGAGTGTTGGAATATATAATTATTTAAGAGCATCAACATATCCTTTAGCTGGTTACCAATTTTGCGAAGGATCAATTATTGCTCCAAATGTAGTCATTTCTGGTAAAATCCTTGTACAATGTAGGTATTTAAGAAAGAATGACAATTAATCGAATTACGTTTTAGTGGCTCAATGTTTTTCTAATGAAACAGGATTTTTATCTCATAAAATATCAGTAAAAAAAGGTCGATTAAGAATTGCCGTCGGAAAATATGATACAAGTACTACAATAATTATTAATAATAATCCATTTTTGACTCAAAAACTAATTGACAGTGATAATCAATTAATGACTCAAATAATAAAAGTAGGTTAATATTATTATTAATTCAAAGTCTACAAATAATTTGTATGATATGTAAAATCTGAATTAAAACAATTATAAAGGTGGATACAATTTACGTGAACGAAGTTTATAATGGAGAAGACGGGTTTTATGGTGAGAATATAGCTGTTATTGTGTTAGAAAACAAAATTTCGTTTAGCAATGATGTTGCACCTGTTTGTATCGATTGGATTGGTAAATATAAGGTGCACAATGGAGATATAGGAAAGGTAAATTTATCTACTATATACCTTTTTTTGTAGTTTTATTGAATACATAAAATAGATTTTGAGATTTGTTGTCTAGTTTAATTTATACAAAGTGGTATGAGGTTATGGTTATGTTATCAAACAAACTAATACATTTTGGTGATAGCTTAAATTTAATTAACTAAGACTAAATTCCGAGAACGAACTGTTTATAAGAAATTGTGTTAATTGAGCCCCTCTAAGTTACTTTACGTCACAACTTTGTAACGGAGAACGTAGGTACAAATTTAAAAAAACTCACTTAAAACTACTTTTATATTAAGCTCTACATTATTAACAATTTTCCGTTATCATATTATTTTCATTATGATATTGACTTATAATGTTTTACTGAATCAAAAAGACGACCCAGATTAACACAATAGACTTATAAAACGATTTTGAGAAAAATTGCAGGACATACAACTTTTGGCTTCTTAGCCTTCGATGAGAACAAAATGGGCTACATTGTACCTTTTTGCACATCCTTAATTTATACATCGTTTGAGTTCTGTAATAATTATAATAATTAATATTATTTAAGTCCTAAGAATTACATTTGCACTCAAAATAAAAAACGTTCGTAAAATCACTATACACTATTCTTATTTCAAATTCGATTCTTTTCCAAAATTAAAAACATTGATTAGTCAGCCCTTATTGAACTAATTGAATAAAATTACTTACCAACATATAAATAACATGATATTAATATTATGCCTTTATTATAATATTATTAATTATACACATATTATAATATCATATATATATATATCTTTATTTTTTTTATTTAAAATTGATTTGTATTTTAATAGTTGTATACATACATGTAATTTATACAACTATTTATACTCATTAAAATATGACATTAAAATACATACAATTGTTTCATACTTTTACAGATTTCCGTTTGGAGAAAAGAGGAAAATGGGAATAATTCTGTTAAATTTGAAACATTTCTTCCATTCATCGAACCTAGTAATTGTCGAAAAAAAAATTTCAACCAAAAATCAACAATTTGTGTATTTTGATAAGTTTTGTACAACTTATACAATGGGTAATGCAAATTTAGATTCTGATTGTAGCGATGATAGTATTAATTTTACATTATTCGTGTTTTATTTTTATTCTTCTTTACACATTTTAGAGCAGTAAAAATGCTTCAAATTTAACTATGGTGGAGCTTTTTGATAGTTGATTGTATGTTGTTTGTACTTTGGGGATCAAATGTAAAATATTTTAAAAATGTTCTTAATAATTGGAAAAATAATAAAAAGCGGGTAATTTGGTATCACTCTGCTCTATTGTGCTTGGGACAGTTTGTTTGATTCCCAAGCCCTTACAATAGTATGTTTTTGAATGGCGTGTTTTAATTGGTGGTCGGGTTGTCCCTCCGTTACACCTTTATGGATTTTAAGTTTAAACGACCCGAATACAATCTAACCTATGAACTGTTAATATGTAATGATTTTATACATTACCTAGAGATTTATTGTGTTCGTTATCACCATATAGGACCTTTTACGGACATTGATACCAACCCAAACATAATCTAACCTATGAACCTATGTGTGATCCTACGATTAATAATATATACTATTGTACGCGGTAAACAGTATTAAGTTTGGTGAAAAAAAAATAATAAACAAGTTGATTTGGTGAATAGTACAAGATTAGTTACGAAGCTCATACCGAATGTTCGAATGACCTAATATACATATAAGTGTGAATGCATTTATTTAAATGTGAAAAAATATATCGTACTGCATACTGGCATGTGCTTTGTGTTTTGAGGCGCCTTTGGAAAACACTGCCTTCCCTCGACGGACTGGCGGACTGGGCTGATCTGACTGAAGTGGCAAGCTGTGTCGATTTTGTCATATCTTTATATAGAACGATTTTTGTGTAATCCCTTCCTTGTCGGCGTGTATCGATTGGACGTAACATTAAAGTATTTATGTGTTTATGATTTTATTTTGTGCGATGTGACAAATGTGCCACTGTGTTAAATTTATTGTGTTCTTTTTACTAAACGTCTGATCAGAGAGGTATTAAATAATAAATATTATATTTATGTATTGAATGTGTCGCGTGTGTAATGTGTATGTATATACAAGTTATACATAAGTACTAATATGTATGTATATGCAAGGCTGGGCAAGTTAATGATTTTTTTTTAACTTAGTTAAGTTAAGTTAATATGCACCAATAACAAAAATTTAAAAGTTAAAAGTTAATTTAACTATAGGTTAACTCAGTTAAGTTAAAAGTTTATACACACTGTTTGTTTACTTTTTATTAAGTTAAAAAAAAGTTAATTTGCTTATACAACATAAGACTACTTAATTTTTACCAACCCAAATCTAATTATAGACTATAGTGTTAATACTTTATACAGTATTTCCATATTAGTTAGATGTTAATTAAAAAAGAAATTTACTAAGTACACACCAAAAGCCAAAAGTAACTAGTTAAGTTAAAAAGTTAATATAAAATTAATAACTTAACTTTAACTTTTTAACCCTTTAATGTCCAGCCTTGTGTATATGTATATTGAACCACCCCACATTCCATATGGCTCATAGTTATCCTGTGTTTTTATTTAAGAATAGAAATATTATGTATTACTCTATGATGGAGCTTTTTGATAGTTGATTGTATGTTGTCGGTACTTTGGGGGTTAAAAGTAAAATATTTTAAAAATGTTCTTGATAATTGGAAAAATTTAAAAAAAAAAAGCGGGCAATTAGGTATCCTCTGCTGTAGTGTGCTTGGGACAGTTTGTTTGATTCCCAAGCCATTATAATATTATTATAACTATTATAGTACGTTTTTGAATGGCGTGTTTTAATTGGTGGTTGGATTGTCCCTCCATTACACTTTTATGGATATTAAGTTTAAATATTTTTACTGTTACATTCTTAGTGATGTTATTAAACACACTATAATGTTTAAAATTCGAATAGCGTCAATAATTTATAAATAAATAAAATAAATAAAAAATGTTTCCTTTTTGGAATATTTTATTTAGGGAAGTTAGATAATTTTTGGTAATAATTTAATGATAACTGATTAATATGGCAATGTTTTTTTTTATTTTCGTCTCAAAATGATTTATTTTGTATAAAGTTCTACGCTATTTTAAGGCAAGAACAATATATAAATTCTTAAAGAATATTATTCTAATATATTAATTATACATTTTTGTAGTTTAGTATTATGTATTATTATTACATTTGATTAAATATTTAATAGTTAAGGTTAAATTGAACATTATTAGTCTATCTGGGACAAAATGAGACACGTCATGTGGGGGTTTTGTTAGAGTATTATCAAAGTCTGGCTATAAAATAAAACATGTGAACGCAGAATCATTTTTCTATGTTTTTAAGTTATCTTAGAGTAAAATCATACATAAAAAAAAAGATAAAGAATAATATTTTTGAGGGAATGACATATTGATTGTATATTTTATTGTTATATGACTTTGTATTCGACTTTCAAAATAAACAAAAAAAAAGTTGTACATTTAAATGATGTTTAAATTGTTTTGAGACAATATTAAGACAAAAAAAAATGACATTCCCTCAAAAATATTATTCTCTATCTTTTTTGTTATAGGTAATTTTACTCTAATATTACTTAAAAACATAGAAAAAAAATTCTGTGTATATGCGTTTCGTTTATGTTGCGCGTGGGCCAGAGAGAGAAAACAAAATATAGTGCGCTGAAATCCTCTTAATATTAATGTGTTTTTTTTTTTGTAAAATTATTATAAATAAAATCTTTCGTATGTTCCTATATTTGAAAATAATATATCTATTGGACATTTATCTGTCTCATCTTACCCCATGCTGTGGGTAAGGTGGGACAAATCCTGTTTTCATATTTTTTTTGATTTCTATAATATTTTTTAAATATTTTAATCTGAACAATTATAAAACTAAGGAAGTTTGACTTGGGGCCCATTTTACAATCATAGTTTAAAACTCGGTTGCGCTTGAACCACTGATTTTACCGGCCGAATTCAGTGGTTTAACCGGAGCTCAACTATTGTAATACGGGCCCTTATAAATGGTGCATAAATTAAGAATTTTTAGAAAAATCAAGATACTACAACGCTTTAAATATTGAGTGTCTCGTCTTGCCCCGTGTTCCCCTACACTTATGCACCCATTACCTAACAATATAAATATGACTATTTTGTGTCTTGTATATAAAAGAATAACTTTTTTTCAGAACAAGGAGCAGGTTATGATAATGCAGGAGCAGGCATAAGTTTTTTACACTCAAATTCTTATTTTTTAACCGGGGTATTGACTTTCATGGATGATCCCAAAGACGGTATATTTTCAGGTTTTGCAGACCTTAAATATTATGTTCAATGGATTCGTGGAATCTTAAACAAACATGTGCGTAAATACATTTGTTTATTGGTACCTATCAATTTTAATTGTTAATACCTATATTGAATTGGCTTGGTTTTTAAATCAACTCTTCAGCTTCAAAACTTGAATACCTACTTTATAAAGAATATATATTTTTAGTAACAATAATTAAAAAAATTAAATAATATTTAATAATAATAATTATTATTCAATAATAATATTTATATTATGGTTTGACAGTTCATTGAGAATTCATGCTTTTTGCCAATTGTCGAAGGAATTCTATATTCTTATGAAGGTTCTAATGAAATTTTATCTCATGGGACATTAATTAATCATCACCGTACTATTATTGAGAAGTGTGAACTTGGATATCATATGGCTTATCCTATAGGTATTAGATTTTGTCAGGGAAAAGGAAAATGGTTGTCGAATACTGAGAAATTGTGTTTCAGTAAGTTTTGTAAAGTCATTCAAATGTCGCAATAGTTACTTAATTATTAATGTAATATACAAGTATAAAGTATGGTTATAATTGATTATAATTCATTTACTTTTATAGAAATGTGTCCACCTCTAATATCAGATAGTTTAGATATTAAATGTAGTCATAATGGTAAGTATGCTAATTGCTCAAATTTATCGATACCCGATACAATAGCAACAGCATCATGCAAGCCAACATTTACTGCACCGAATGGACAAGAGATTACACTTGAATTGCTTTGTCAGTCTAATGGACTGTGGAATAAACAACTATATAGATGCCATCCATGTAATTTTGTTTTTATCATATAAACATAAGTCTCCAATTTATATATACTCGTATATATTAGTCATTTACATAATTTTTACTGTACCTACCTATGTAAATACTATTTCGTAATACCTACTTTGTTATTAAGGATGATCAAATAATCGTTGTTTATGCACAACCATTTAATTTACATTTTTAAATTGTCATTATTATGTTTATTCCATAAATACTTAGTAATTATTACCATAATATATTATATTTATATTTAAATATTATTTTAGATTGTGGTAGAGTGTATGTCAAAAACCACGTATTGATCGACAATGGTGATAAAGCACTTGTTGGAACGGCACCATGGAATGTTGGAATATATCAATTAAATAAAACAGATTCTAACTATGACATGATATGTGGAGGATCAATTATTTCTCCAAATTTAATCATTTCTGGTAAAACATTTGTGCAATGTATTTAAAAAAGAATGGAAACTAAATAAATATAATTTTCAGCGGCTCATTGTTTTTGGAAAAAAGCTATGCTTTCTAAGAAAATATCAATAACGGATGATCTATACAAAATTGCTGTTGGAAAATATGATAGAAATTTTACAATAATCGACAATGAATTCACTCAAATAATAAATGTAAGTTATTAATAATAATTCAAAATCTAAAAATAATTGGTATGAAATAATATAAATTAAAACAATTATACAGGTGGAAACGATTCACCTGAAAGAAGGTTATTATGGACCTACTGGGTTTCATGCTGAAGATATAGCTATTATTGTGTTACAAAACCTAGTTTCTTTTAGTAATGGTGTTTCGCCTATTTGTATCGATTGGAATGGTAAATACAATGTAGCCAATGGAGACCAAGGAAAGGTTTGTTTGTAGTATTATTTAAATAATAAAATTGTGATTTACTTACAGTTAATTACTGTACCCATCCTTTATTTTCCATTTGTATATAAAGCGCAAACATCGTAAGATTCTCTGCTGAAGTATGTGTATTTTATGTCTGTGTATCAACTAATCACGATTTGTTGTCAAAATAGTGCTTTGGTTTTCAATTTCAGTATCTTGTTCGATGGGAAAATTAGTTTAGTTGGTACTTTTTGGAGGTAAAACTTCCTAATAGTTTTCAAAAGCGCTTGGAAAAACAAAATAATAATTAAGAAAAAACGGGAATTATTAGTTTTTGACAAAATCGATTTAGGCTTTTGGTGTAACTCTAAAACAAATGATCGTAACTGCATGAAATTTTCAAAGAATGTTTATATAAGCCTTTTCTACGAATGAAACATTTTCAAAATATTTTGACTTGTTTAGAACTGTATACGGATATACTCAGCTTCAAACTTATTTGGGTTTTTTTTTCTAAGAATGTCCATAAAACTTTTTTTGTTGGCTAATAAAGCTTGAAAATTTAATACAAAGAACCTTCTATACTATTACAATGACATTTAAAAAATATTAAAATCCCTAGTCACAGTTTTTTTTTACAAGCATTTAAAGTTCAAATCTTGACAGAATACGGAAAAACACGAAAATTAGCAAACTATTTTAAGTTAGAATTTCATAAAAAATTTTCTTTTTAGATATAATATTTTAAAGTGTAATAAAAGATTCTTCATAAGTATGTCTACCTTTATAAAAAAAAAAAAATTTCTAGAAGAATGTCAAATTCAATTTTTATGAGCGTTTGAAGTTCATATTTTTTATTATTGGAAATTTACTCGATTTTTCATGTAGCGATTTTCTTATTTTGGTGTAAATCAAAAAAAAACCACTGTAGATACATGAAAATTTTATTGAATGTTCATATTTTAATTTCCTATATACTGTAAATTTTTAAAAATATCTTGACTCTTTTTGAGCTGTTTATTGACAATTTCGCATTTCTATTTTTTTAGTTGTTTTTTCTATAAATATCAATAAAATGTTATTTGTTAGGCCAAAATGCGTGATTTAATATAAGGCTCCTGATATATTGTTACAATAGCAGTTGAAAATATTAAAAATACAGAGGCATAATTTTTTTTTTTTATAAGTATTTAAAGTTTTAATTCTTACAAAATTTATCAAATTTAAAATTTAATAATTACTTTGTAGCTTAATATGCTTGGTAATATCATAGGCTGACTGACAATCTTCGCTCAGAACCGTTTTTTTTATATATTGATATTATATCATTGAATTCAAATTTAACACCATCCATTACACTGTGACCCACTTGTAATTATAATTTTTTACATGTTGTTTTGTTGACAAACAAAGTGTTAGAAATTAAAATCCCGGTTTTAGCAGTTTTTCGTATAATTATTAAGCACCATCTTGATCCAATTTAGTAGAATATAAGATAATATAAATTATGTTAACATCGAAACACTTCCATCAGGTATAATGTTGTATACAGGATAAAAAAAATAAATATATTATTGTAAAACCACTAGCTTCCTCGCTCCGCTCAGAATCTAAAACCTAAAATTCCTTCTACTTATGAATAGATTAAGATTGGACTCTTGAATAGAGTCAAAATATTTTGAAAAAAATATTATATTCGGTGAACATTTCATTAATAAGCGGTACGGTTATCTTTTTTAAAGTTACAACAAATAACAAATTCAACTTTGTAGACTTTTGCCCAAATATCAACGGGCGGATCGGTTTTCGCCCAAAATCGACCTTTTGGTTTTCGCCCAAATGACCTTTTCTACCCAAACACAAAGAACAGTGATTTGGTTTTCACCCAAAGAAATATTATTCATAGTAAACGAAAAACATTTTGATTACCACTGTCTACTAATACTGTCACCATAATCTCTCCGATAAAGTTAAGTTACAATAGATAATTGCGCTGAATGTAAGGATACAATATACGGAACATTATAATTCAGAAGACAGTACATTTCCTCCTAAGCTTTGGGCATGTAACTCTTCAAGTCTTAGGTTGAGTCTGCGCCAATTGGCCGTTTACAATTGATCGCGGTAAAATTGGCTGTCTGAAATTGGTGGTTTTGTAAGTTGGTCATTTTTTAAATTTTCGTCGTGAAACGTGAATACTGGTTTAAAAACGTTATGTAGGTACAATTAATGGACAATAGTGAAGTTAATAAAAATAAAAAAATAATAATTAATACGCCTAGATTTTATTAAAAGTGAAAGAAGAAATGATATTCTCGTGCATGATTGTTTTTTATATCATTTTGAAAGTAAAAATGATAAAAAAAACTATATGAAAATGTATTGAAAATTTAAAAAAAAATGTAATGCCAGAATACATTCAGATGAACATTCCATTCTAAGTTATGTAACCAAAATACTAACTTGAATGTTTTGAAGAAACGTATATTGGTAAAATGGACAGGAACGGGAAAAGGAAAAATCCCAAATTTTCAATTACAATTTTGAATTTATATGTTGATGAATATAACCTTCCAAAAACCAATAATTCGGTAAAAGGATGACATAATGGTTTTTTATCCGTATTTAATGCTATATATTCATTATAACATTTGGAAATTAATAATAATAGAACATTTGACGAATATATCTGGGATAGCTCATAACTTATTATTACTTTTACACAAACTATTACATATTAATTTAAGAAAAATTACGAAAAATTATTATTCTTACATAAAATATATATTATTTTGAAAACGACTAACTTACCAAACGAACAACTTTACCACGACTAATTTCATACGACCAATGTCCAATTGACTGTACCTCATTTTTTTTATATGTTCTCCACTTGTATATACCATTTAGATCCGCTTTTCTATGTATTATATATGTTATTTACATATACTAGTATGTTTTACACTTATCAAGTGGACATCAAACAGGGTTCCATGGATAAAAAGCTTAAAAACGCTGCTGTAGTAATGGATGGTGCTAAATTTTGATTTCGTGATATAATATTATTGCATGGTACGAAAATCGATTATAGGTTATAGAATAATTAATTAATAATATTATACATAAATAAGAAATAGTAGGATACTGTAGATACGCTATGATTATTTACGTTTTAGTACGAGTCACAAATCATGGTTACATTTTATTTAGAATAACATGAATCATGTTTGAGGGCTTGCAGCCCAAAACTAGCTCAACAACTGCCAGCTAATGACAAGGGGGCGCCAATGCCTACCTTACCCCCCTAAATTATACCACTGATTCCCAAGACTCAATAAAAAGTGATTAATATTTGTACAGATAATTATAATTGGATACATATTATACAACTGTTTTATACTTTTACAGATTGTTGGTTGGGGAAAAACGGAAAAAGGCATTTCAAGTCCTATTTTATTAGAAGCATCTTTACCATACATCGACCATAGTACTTGTCGAAATATGTTTATAAATGGATTTGAACTATTTGTGACAGTTGATAAGTTTTGTGCTGGTTCTAGTTTGGGTAATCAAATATTTAATCGTAGACAATAATATCATGAAATCATTGATTTCTTTTTTAACAAATTTAACTTAAAGGACATCACAACACTAAAAACAAGGTTGCTTGGGCATAGCCCATTCGGCTCCCGATTTTCCTAAACGGCTCCTGTTTTCAAAAAGGCCAATTCCCAAACGGCTCCCGTCAAAAAAGGTTTTACGAACAGGTCAATACCCAAACGGCTCCCATCGAAAAAAGTTTTACTATCAGGTAAAATCCGGGTAGTAATCTTGTTTTTTACAACACAAATTCCTTTCCACTTCATACAGACTTAGGACTGTCTCTAAAGAGGTGTGGTTAAAAATGTGTTGTTGTTTTTTAAAGTTAAATTATAAAAATTATATTCTGTGAATTAAATGTAAAAAAGTTTTAAAAAATAGACAAAAATGTATGAATAAAAATATAAAAAAAAATATAAAAAAAAATTATGAAATAGGTAAATTTTTGATGCACAATTTTTTTATATAATCGATGGTAGTTATTTTATTTGATGAAAATTCTCGGATAATGTTTTCAATGAGCTCCTGTTTTTTTGTTGGTTTTGGTGTATTTACACCACTTCGAGCTTTAATTTGTGTTTCGGATTGTATTTCGGTTAGTATGTCAATAACCTTAAAAATATTAGGATGAGCAGAATTGAATTCGTTGTTGAATCTGCTGTGGAACGATTCACAGCCATTTGTGGTTAAAGCAAGGGAAGATGAACATTCAGCCCACATTTCAGGAGGAAAACGACTATCTGACATCATATAATTTTCAAAAATATAGTCGAATACTTTGTCCACTTTATCGTCTATCGGTTTGATAGCCAATAAATCATCTGTAAAACAGTTCAATACTTCTGACGGTGGTAGGTAAGGAAGGCCAAATAAATATTTTAGAGATTTTCCTATTTCAGAATCTTTGTTTCTAAATTCTGATGCAAGTCCAACTGACTGAATCTTCCGCCACCAAATTTGACCCAAATGGAATCCCTTTATTTTTACTGATGGCCACGTTTTTCGTATTGCAAAATGAATAGCCTCTTCAAAATCTGCGAAAACAACTTGTGGGTCAATGTAATCACACAATGCTGAAAAAGCTTTTCCGTAGGTAACCGAGGTTTTATTAGGCAAAAAACAGTAAATCAGGGGAAGATAGTATCCGTTATGTAAAACATGGATGGTAAACATTTGGTAAAATAATTTTGGACAACACTTAAACGTGCCATCAACATAAATACTACGGCTATTCTTGAGAATGTTCAAGTAGGTGTTACATGTAAGAATAACAATATTTGATGCTGTATCATTATGAAATAAAAAATTCTCGCCTGTCAAAGTCTTAATACCAATTTTATCTAAAGCATCCTGCGCTTCTTCTGTCGATTTAGTTAATTTTGGTAGTAATTTTGACGTGCATAATATACTGTCTTA
>NC_042495.1:100396084-100396666 GCF_005508785.2 Acyrthosiphon pisum | reverse complement strand
ATTAATTTTTTTATGTAATCTATTAAGACGTGTTTTTTTTGTGTTTATGATACTTGAAACAGTGGCCTTCTGGCTTGTTTCGTTGATTTATGAATAAGTCAACACTTGAGATTTATGGTATCACTTGTTTATTTATTTATATATCAATATTAATTATTTACAGTATAGCAGTAATTGCGGGGTGGTTACGCTATTCGGGCAGCCGGGCGTAAAGCGGGCTTGCCGGATACGGCGTGTGGACATGACGCACTATAAGTTACGTTCTACTATACATCGGGGTTTTATGTACAAAGGGGTACAATTTGTGGTACGGGGTCGACCACGGATAGTGTCCTGCTATGAAGCGACTGCTATCGTGAATCTGACCCGGGAAGGCAGGTTCTCAAAAGCGGCCGGGGGGACGGTGGGTTTTAGACGTGCCTGGTGATACGTCTAGTGGCAGTACCGCTGGTCCTGGATTGGCTGGTCCCTATGTCCAACGTTCTCACGTTCTCCTCTTTGAAATGAACTGGGGGTCTCCGGATGCGTCTCCGGGCCTTGGGCAATATTTCACGTATTGTTCCCTGGGCAAAGGTGGCAATT
>NC_042495.1:100393783-100395984 GCF_005508785.2 Acyrthosiphon pisum | reverse complement strand
TTAAATAACAATAATACATTGAGATATTGATAACTCAAAATTATTAGTAAGTAGAATTCCCCCCCCCCCCCATGAGCTTCGAGTTACCGAGAGTACACTGTACCAACCTATATTATATAAATTATAGCATAATAGTTATGCTTATATTTTGTTTGATTTGTGTACGATGCGTAATAAGTTCAAAATAATATGGTTAAATCGGGACCTTGATAATATTCTGACCCTTAAATTTGATTATATGTCAATTATTCACTCTAATATTAAAAATCATAGAATAAAATAGTTTCGTCTTAACATGAAATTCCTTAAACGTCCTCTCAAAAAATATAGACTGAGTCCTGAGGATTCCCAGTTGCCACAATGGTGGGCCTTCCTCCTCGTGCAATTCATGTAATTGTTTAACTTATTATACAAACAAATATGACTAAAGATTGTAAATATTAAAATATTCTTTTATTTAAAAAAAGAATATAGAAAATGGTTATATCTTACAAAATAATATAATAACAATAGGGTTGATGATTTTTGATTCGTTTTTTACATAAGTATTTCAATAAAAGTACTTATAACTTATTAGTATTCTAATAAACTATAATAACTAATGATGTAAAGAAATTAATATTTATCTGTACTAATGCTGTATATATTATTTTAATGTGATACAAACTTCGTTCTTATGTAGCTATCAACAAAAAATAAACAGGTAACATGTATCAATAAAAAAAAAATTTTAAAAAAAACAGTACTACGTATTTACGTGAACACTCAATCTAAATAAAATGTATAGGTATTTTCTACAACGGTCATCGAATAAAATAGTATACCTAAACTATGAGTAATTCACCTACTTGTAACTTTTACTTTACTTTCAGTTATAACTTATATGTTTACACAATATACTATAATTGTATATAATATTATTATTTATTACATTGTGTATAGTATGCGATCATTTATAACATAACTAGTGAATATAAATTGAAAATATCTATAAATTGTCCACAACAGTAATAGATAACTAATATGAAGATGTGATATTTTGATATCTTAAGACTTATGAAACTATAAATATTATTATTTTTAGGAACCTACTAAACACTAATATACATAGTATAATTTATAGAAACAACACATAAAAACTCGAATTCCCTATCGTAGCTGTAGATTACTGACTACTAAGATAGTAATATAACTTCGGAATAAACACTAATGAGTAATCACAATAATTGCAATTGCACAAATATATTGAAATACATAACAATGCAGTTTAGCTCACAGGTGATTTTTGGGAATTTTTTTTTTTGAAAACTTATGTATTCCAACATGTTAAGTACAATGGTGCAATCAGAATTTGTTAATTTGTCGGTCAGACTTATAGTTTCAAAGTTATAACCTTTTGAAGTTTGCAATTTTGAGTACATACTTTAGGCTTACACAGATTATTCCACGAATATACTCTATTGTGTGCATGCATTTATACCTAACCTATACTTACATTACATTACATACAGATCTCAATGGTTAGGCTGAGAAGTTTTTATAATTTAACTAAATTATTTTTATGGGGGGGGGGGGGGCGGTAGAGGTAAATGTTTCAATACCTCCCTCCCTGGCCAAATTACGTCACCGCTGTTGCATATGAAAATATTTTATGTAATGTCATATTTTTATATTTTATAGTTTATATTATAGGTACCTAGGTATAATATAATATAATATGGCTAGCTAGGTACAGAAATATAAGCTGAACATGGTATAAGTTGAGACGTATGGGTATATAAGTAGAGTACCTAGATAATAGGTTTATGTGAATAGATGCTAAGTTTGGTAGGTAAGTAGTAGGTACCTATTATATAAGTTGAGGTAAAATAAGATACTCACGTCACTCTCGCGACTCAAACGCCTGAAGAGTTCGTCGGTTTCGAATTTGTTCTTCTGGTCAGGCACGACCCGTGGCATTTTGAATATGAACCGAGGCTTGGGCGGCTGCTGCTCGTAGAGGCTGCCGCACATAGGGTCGAAAGGCATCATGCCGGCGGCCATCGACCCCAGATCGTTCATCATCAACATGATTTTCGGCGGATATCGGTTGACTTTTCGGTTATCAATTTTACGCCTATCACGCGTACCTATGTAGGTAGGATTCCCGGTACTTGAATCGTGTGGACGGCGCGAGATTATACGGGTGCGGTTGTGCGCGC
>NC_042495.1:100392073-100393733 GCF_005508785.2 Acyrthosiphon pisum | reverse complement strand
CCACAGGCTCAGTACTTGGCAATAAGCGATACTATCGAATATCATTTTAGTCTACCCGACGATCAGTATGAAAAATGTGAAACATTGTTCTCTTTTAAGTTATGTGTAAATCCTGAGGCTATTAGTAAATCTAAATATCAGGAAAATTGTGAGGTATCTTTGTACAATTCCCCGTATCAAACGATAGGAGCGTGTAACTTCAAATATATGAACCTAAATACTACAATCTGGCATAAGCTTTAGGGTCGCGACACACTACAGCGGTTTTGACGCGCGGTGAAAACGCGCGAGCACCGCGCGTCGAAAACGCGGGATGAAAATGCATACATGTAAATGAAGTGCGACAGACTAGCGCGGTTTTGACGCGCGTTGCCGCGTGACACCGCTGCCTGTCGCGGTTTTGCGTTTTGAACGCGTTGACGCTTGGAACCGTTACACATTGTTTTATATGGCATGCGACATACCACAGCGGTTACGACGCGTTTTAAAACCAGTTTTTTACCTGTTCTTACCAGTTTTTTAGTTTTTAAATTGACTAATTGATTTTTTGTCGAGTTAATTTATTTAACAAAAAATATATCAATATGATTGATATTGATATTTTAATCCACGAAGTGGAGAAAGAAGAATGCCTGTGGAATATTAATAGTAGTGAATATATGGACAAACACTCCAAAACAAAGGCCTGGAGAAATGTGGCCAGTGCTTTATTAAAAAATTGGAATACATTTTCTGACAAGGAGCAAGAATCTTACGGTAAGCATAATTAATTTTTATGTTTCTATGCAATTTATAATAAAATTATATATTATATAAAGAAAATAATAATAATACTTACTTTTAAAATAATTAAATAAAACAAAACATAAGTATAGGTACGTAATTTTTGAATGGCTGACACAAATATTTTAAATTTGTACGATCTATGAAATGTAAATGTAAATTTATAAATAGTGAAGTACGAGCAGGTTGCTGCATGTCGACAACGTGTTGATACCGGCGTCGAACGTGTATTAACAATAGTTTAAAAATTACTTATTTTTGTAAAATATGATAGCCTGAATTTATTTTATATTATATTAAATATATAATTATATTATATAAAATTATAATTTTGATATTATATTAAAAAAAAAACTTAGAAGTAAAAAAAAATCAAACAAATTGATATTGAAACGGAACTGCTCCTGCATCCATAAAATATTCAGCAAAATATTCTCGAACATCTAATCCTTGTTGACGAGCTCCAGAATTATTTTCATTTTGAATGTCTTCCAAAGAGTTTGAGAGGGTGTCTTCGAAATTATAACCATCCCTTCGTCTAACATAATTATGTAAAATACAGCATGCTTTTATAACGTCGTCTGCAAAATCGGGTTCAACTAGAATAGCACTATGTAGAACACGCCATTTATTTGCGAGTATTCCAAAAGCGCATTCTACGTACCTTCGAGCTCTTGATAGACGATAGTTAAAAATTTTTCTTTTTTGTGTGAGACCTCGTCCAGGGTATGGTCTTAAAAGATTTTTGTGTAGTCCGAAAGCTTCATCACCAATTAACACGAAAGGCTGAGGAAAATTGTCTGTATTTGGAAGAACAACAGGTGCTGGTAGATTCAATAGTTCAGAATATAGTTTTTTTCCGAATGGACAATTTTTG
>NC_042495.1:100388359-100391973 GCF_005508785.2 Acyrthosiphon pisum | reverse complement strand
AAAATTGTAGAATCACCCTCCTTACCATATGCACCGACATCGATTGAAATAAAACTATACTCTGCGTCCACTACAGCCATTAATACAATGGAAAAATACTTTTTATAATTGTAGAACATTGATCCGGAATTAATGGGTTTAATACAACGAATATGTTTGCCATCGACTGCCCCTACACAATTTGGAAAGTTGGTTTTTAAATAAAATTTATTGGCTATTTCTGTCCATTGGTCTGGATTAGGTTCTGGCATTTCTTCAGGCTGTAGAGTGTTCCATAAGACCTGACAGGTTTCTCGAACAATATTTCCTATTGTGCTTCGTCCCAACAAAAATTCATATTGTAACGCCACAAAATTTGTTCCAACTGACAGATATCTGAAATAATTTATGACTTTCCATATTATACAATATAATATAAATAATATACTAAATTATATTATATTATATAGGTAATATCATATAATTTTATGTTTTTTTCTCGAAATCAAATATTATGTTTAGAGTTTTTAGAGTAGGTACCTAATAATATTTTCTAAAAAATATTTCATTAGGGGTGTTTTTCATGATGTTTGGATTATATATTTTTTTAATACGCGTCTAAAGTTATAACTTTAACAAAATGCATTAAAATTGAGAAAATTTAAATATTTTCGTCTGCCTACCAAAGAAAAGTTAACCAGAAAGTCACATTTATTTTGTATAATCATTTTAAATTTAATTTCTTACGATGGATATTCAACCCCTAATTAATAGTTTCTCCTCTAACGATTTTTGATATTTTGTTGTACTTCAAAAATTAACTATAAATAGATACTTCAAATTTTCACCAAATAATTATAATAAAATATTATAATTGTCTGTAGGTACCTACATGATAAAATGTTCAAAATATTTCGACTCTTTTTGACCTATTTATAGACATTTGAAATTTTGAAAAAAAAAATACATTATGTACCTACGATTATTTTTTTTAAATACAGATTTTTACAAAATAATTATCATAGTCAATATATCGCGAACATTTGCAAATCTTTTTTTGGTTAAAAATGTATACAATTTTCAAATTGTAGAACTAAGGATTGGAAATTTAAAAAGAGGTTTCTCTTAAGTGGGTAATACTGTAACCAAAAAATCTAAAAAAATATACGATCACAGTTTTCTTGTATAGTCTTAATTTTAAGTTAAAACTTGGACGAAATTAGATGTTTAAACGAAGATTAACGATATTCATTATTTCATTATAATTCAAAAACATTATTCGTGGTGACTCTTACTTATATTTTATTAATGCAGTAAATATTATAACTTGTGTAAATATTTTTTAGATTAAAAATTGGTGGGGTGGGGGTTGCCCCACGACTTAATATCCTATGGAGATAGTTGGGTATCAGTAATTGTTCATTGCCACACATTAAAAAATTTAGTTCGACGCAAAGGAAAGACAAAAGTATTTGAATACTTTTATTTGAATACTTTGCAAGACTGCAGAATTGTATTTACTTATTTTAGAATTTTTCAACTCTTATAAGTTAACCTTATTTATCTATATACAAAAATACTTTTTAGTCGATGAAATTAAAAAAAAATGGAAAAATATCAGAGACAATTTTGCTCGAGACATTAAACAAAAAAATAGTACACCAAGTGGTAGTGGAGCAAATCCTACCAAAAAATATGCTTATGCTGATGTACTATCATTTTTACACCCAGTTTTAAAAAAAAGAAAGTAAGTAAAATACATTTTGGGAACAAAATTCTTTTCTTAACATTCACATTATTATTAAAATTGCAGGACAACAGGTAATATGTCATCATCATCCATCATCCATGATCCAGAAATAGAAATTACTGTTGACGCTGGTGACATTAGCGAAGAAGACTATGTTTCACCTCCACCATCAAACAACAGCATGAATACACCAGGGCCTCAGAATAAAAAACAAAAGATTACCCCATTCCAGCAAAATTTACTGCACCTTATGCAACACCCACCTACACAATCACGCTACGGAAGACATGGATCCTGATAAAGCTTTCTTGTTATCATTCCTTCCAGAATTCAAAAAAATGAATGACAACCAAAAACTCGATTTTAAAATAGCATTCATGCAATCAGTAAAAAATATTTTAAACCCTCCTATTGACCACTCGCAGAATTTTAATGCAAACATTCACCAATTCAATAATTATCCAAACAATTTTGGTCAGCAAACTTCTCTCACCTATCCCAGCTATTCACAACAGTATCTACCTAGTGTGCACCCCTCTTCGAGGTACTCGGTTCCCCAAAACTATAGTTCACCAACCTCACCTCCAGACTACAGCCAGGAAGATGTACCTAGGATGAACCATAGTGTTTAATATTATAGAACAATGCACCTATTATTATTTTATTTTTTTTTATTTTGAATGGAACAATAATAGTATATTTTGTTTTATATTGTATTATACAAGTATTGAAAGTTACAGAAGTTATTTTTATTATTTTTTTAAAAGGTTTTGAAGTTAAGTTAATACATATTACGTTTAATATTTACGTTTTATATTATATTTTATAATTTATTATTATTATGTTTTTTTTGTTTACGAACAAAACAATATGTTGTATATTGTATTGCTTCAAGTAGGTATTTAAAGTTACAGAAGTTATTTTTATTGTTTTTTTTTTTACTTTATATAAAAAGTTTTTGAAGTTAATTACGTTTTATTTTATGTTTTATTGATAATCATATATGTACCTACTGAAATATTAAATACTGTCCTATGTATTAAAGAGGTTTAATTTATTTAACTATACTTATTCTATACAAATATAATATTTACTAGGTAGTTAATTATTATTTAATTACCTGATTGTAATAGTCAATCTTTCTTCTGGACACACCGGACGTCGGAACTTGGTGATTTTTTTGGTTATGTGGGGACGTAGTTTTTCTAATAGTTCGTCAAATGAAGAAATTGACATTCGATAATATTCAGAAAATTTGCTCGGATACTTTCGAATTTCTCCATAAAAAGAAAAAAAACGATTATTCGTTTCCCGTACTGCATTAAACGGATGAATCCAAAATGATCTTTCTGATCTTGGTGGGTTCAGATACCCAAATGATTCTGCCACTGCGATCACTTTCAATGCATGCATATAATAATCGTAATCCATACTGAATAAACAAATTAAAAATAATTTTAATTTAATTTAATATATGCAAATAGAAGTTCATATTTTTTAATATGGATAAATAAATAAATATATATATTTGTTAGTCGTTACTACTTACTTTCAACTAGGTACTTGCTTATACTTGCTATTTAGTTCCACGGATTAATATAAATTATTTATATATAATAATTATGTCAATATACCTATTCACTAAAAAAATCAATAAAAAATATACAAATAATATTGAAATTCGAAATAACTACAAGACAGTGGTGCAAGACAGCTGCACAAGACCGAATCATCAACCAGGCAAGTCTGAGCACGTAGTGAACGCGCGCAAACCGCGCTAGTGTAGCACGTCCAAATCACGCGTTGAAACCGCGCGATGGAAAAACGCGCGTCAAACCGCTGTAGTGTGTCGCGACCCTAAACTCCAATAGTTATAATGAAGGAA
>NC_042495.1:100361811-100387886 GCF_005508785.2 Acyrthosiphon pisum | reverse complement strand
CAGAAATAATTAACAGCCGTGAACCCGAGCAAATAGATACAAATAAATATTTTAAAAATTTTAATCAGTTAGCTGAAGATGCTAAAAAACTGAAAGAATTATCTGAAATGTACAACGATACCAAAATATTTGTAAATCCGGACCATTATTTTATTATAGTTTATATTATAATCATTTTAATAATAGTTGTAAGTCTATACATGTTGATTAAATATAAGTGTAATCTACCCCGACTCTACAGACCGGAAGTAGCAGAGTGTGTGCAACCCATACACTCCCCTACAAATTCTAAAAGTTTCAGAGCATCGGAACTCACGGATGAGGTGAAACATGGTAGTCATTAGACCCCCATGCTTCATGTAGTCCGGGGGGTGTTGTGAACCCCTGTCTGTATGCTATACGCAGTATGAGATATAGTAATAGTATAATATAGTATAGTGTGTAAGCATATTAATGTGTGAACAGACAGAGTCACAGGGTCTTAAGGAATTCGCTGTGTGGACAGTTTTGAGCCCGAGCGAGCCCCTACCGTGTCTCGCTGTCTGTGTAATATTCAGTGTAGTCCTGGCAGACCATCTAGCAGAGCCTCTGTTGTTTTCTTAAGTCTAATAATTATTCTGTGCAACTAAATTTCTTTTAAAATTGATTATATTAATAAAGTATTAGTGATAACTCAAACACCTCGTATTTATTTACTAACGAACAAACTCGGTTGTGGAGACGTCCATAACATTATTATACCTATTATGTTCATTAGAATAATACCAACATTATATTAAAATGGGTAAATGGAAATAAAAGTATATATTTTAAAATATAATTATGAAGGTTAAATATATTACAACTATATAATATCAATAGATTTATTTGATAAGAAATTAATATGATAAATTATAAAATTTTCAAAATTTTCATGAAAATGTACATCACTAGGTGTATGTATAGTGTATACAAGGTGATTTCCTAAGCATGCTCACCCTTTATTTATTTAATGTATTTATATATTCAAATTCAGGGTCGCCCCTAGTTTTTGCGGGGCCCCGGACAAAATAATTGTCCATGTCTTTTTTTTTAAATAGGTACATAATATATTTATTTATATTTTCCTATTTTTTCATTATATATTTATTATACTTCGTACTTCCCCTCCCCATATATATTTAATATGTATTGCAGTCTAGTTAATAATTGTTATATATTTTTGACTCCACTGCACGAGACTTCTTAGTGAGGCCCATAGGCCAGTGATCTACATATATCAAAATAAATAAATGCCTATTATTAGGTATTTTATTATATATGGGGGGGGGGGGGTTAATAATTTTTCTTTTTTTCCTTACACACAAGTAAACAGTTAAAACTAATTTTTAAATAATCATTTTTATTTATTATTACCATATAATATGTTATATTATTATATATTTAATATTTATTATTATATGAATTATATTTTATAACTAAATATTATGAAAAATCAAATTAAAATTTAAGTTTTCAGAATCCATTTTCAGAAAGAACTGTTAATACTTCGGATTCTTTAATTTGTACTTCTCGATGTATGTGAAGATTTGCCAGTCCATTTAAACGTGAATGTCCCATTATGTTTTGGTTTTAATTCACCGTTGTGTGGAAAACGATCTCTCAGCCGTACTTGTACTTACTTATAAAGTTGCTAATATTTTAAAAAGTATAAATACTGATCCAAATATTTGAACATCACATAAATTTAAACCATCAATTGCGTTTAGCTGTAAAGTATAGCCACAGTTTTTTAATTTTTCATACCAAAATTCGAATTCGGCCATAGCGACAGAAAAACCAATTTGTTGCATATCTTTTTCATAAAAGTCAAAAAAATTTTTAAAACTTGAAATATTTTGTTCATCTGTTGGATTATGTCCGGTGGGTTAAAGACATTTAAAACTTGTAAGGAAATTTTTATATTTTAAAAATCGATCAGAAAGACTATTAAGAAATGAATCGACCCATGGAAGAAAAATTGAATATTGTAGGTATTAATCAATATTTTCTGATGGCTTATTACATCGCTTAGTTTGGTGTTTTGTCAATCTAGGTATATACATTGTCAAGTCTAAATTAGAGGCAGCTTTTTGTGCTTCTAAAAGTAATTGCTTAAATTCATTGTTGGCATTATTTCTAAGCCGTCGGAAAATAGACACTATACACTATCTACTTTCTACTAATATTATTATGCAATATGCATATTTTGTAAAAAATACAATAAATTATATTTCTGTCCAAAACTTATTATAACTTAAACTCTATGAATTACATTTTTTAAATTTAACTACATATTATTAGCTACCACCTAATTTTCCTGACGTAAACGCGGGGCCCAGGACAAATGTTCCAGTGGACCTACCCTAGGGCCGGCCCTGTTCAAATTCTAGTTTTTGTAATTTTTAAATACATTTGAAGACTATATTTTCGAATACTTGAGTTTTTTTGTATCACATAAAGATGATTCTGTGACAGAACATTCTTTTGTTTTTAAAATAAGCCTTTTTAACTTTAGATTATTCAGTAGATATTTTTTTAGAGAACTTTGATGTATCTAAACCAAAATTTGAAAGAGTTGTTATTGATTTAAATAACTTAGATGTGTCTATGGTAATGGGTAATGTACATATGGGGGCTTAGATGTTTTGAAACTTATTTAGCATAAAACGTGTTTAATTAGGTACCTGCCTAGTACCTACTCTAAAAATAATTGTGCCTAATTTTTTTTAGACTGTTCTTACAAACATCGTTAGTTTTTGATGGTTGGTATTGCTTGCATCATTTTAAAGTAGAAAATTTATAGTAAAAAAATATTAATGCTTTAAAAAAAAACCACCTAAATAAGTTAAAATTAGCACTAAATTTGATATTTTAAATCTGGTCTATACTAGATTTTATGTCAAGCCAATAATATAAGCAAACACTTATCACAAACCATGTTCAATGTTCATGACATTGAAATGAGTTTTTGGTTGGTGGGAGTAAAGAAACTATGGGACGTAGCCCATTTTGCTCCGCTATTACAAAAAGCTCAATTCCCAAACCGCTCTTGCCAAAAAATGTGTTAGGGGTTTTTTGAAGGTTCTATTCTAAGTAAATTATAAAAAGTGGATGTCGCCTTGCTGTACAGTAGGTTACAAGTGGGTCAATGTATAATGAATTATATAATATCATTGTATGAGAAAAACGATTCTGAGTAGAGAAGGTTTGTCAGTCTAGATATTTTCATTTCTATGGTGATACACAAAGCGTTGGGAATTAAAATCCATTTTTAGCGGTTTTCCGTAATTTTTCGGTGGTTTTTCCCGTGACATTAAATAATTGTTGGAAAAATCGAAAAATCACACCTCTTGATCCAATTTGATAAAATATAAGATACTATATGTTGAAATTGAAGGAATCTTTCTGGTAACAATTTTGTATACAGGATAAAAAAAAAAAAACACTGTAAAACCACTAGCTTTCTTGCTCCTCTCAGAATCTAAAATTATATAAAAAATCTTATATTGTGAATTAAATGTTATTAAAATAATATTAAATAATATTAAAATTAAAAATATTAGTTAGGATAAAAAACGATCATAATAACATTATGTAACAGGTAAAATTCTAATTTAATCATACAATATTTAATAAGCTAAGTAACAACGTTGAAATATATATTCCATAAAATTAGGTTAAGATAACAATATTATGTAATAAAATAACAATTAGTATAATTTTAAGCATAGACGCATAGTCAATAAGTACCATGTAACGAGTGGCGGATTTAGCGTTTTGGTGCCCATATAGGCTTAATCACTCTGCCACCCCCCTATAACAGCTCTACTAAGGAAAGAACAATATTTGGTCTAAACCCTTCTCTTCAAATTGTGTTCACTTTTTTATCCAAAAAAAAAAAAAATATTATATTAAATATTTAAAATAGACAACTTCTAAAAATAAAATATTTCATGTCTAATATTTTACTGCAGGTACCAATACAAATAAACGATGCATTGTACAGTCAAATAACGGAAATGTAAATAGCCAGATATGAAATATGTAGTAACATTGAACACAGAAACATAGCTATCATATTATATAATATTTAAATAAAATTGGTACAAAATCTTTGAAAACATCTTTTAAAATGTAATTAAATGAGTATTTTCTTTTTTACAATTACAAAATAGATAATTAAATATTATTTAGTAATTTAGTATTATTTTCAAAAGCTTGCCCGCTAGAATGTTAAATAAAATAATGAAAAGCAGGAATGTACTTCTTATTGCTCTACGCCTTTCCGTCGTTCGTCGTCACTCGTCATTCATCAAATGCCAACAATCAAATTAATTTGAATATTACCAATAAGTACATATTAATAAGTTATCAATAATAACTATAGTAACTAACTGTAATTATTTTATTTCACATGAAATATTTTAAAATTGTAATAATAATTGTAATATTCTTACTATTGGTACGCATCATACAATGTATATATTAATATATAATTATAACTTTTTAAAGTTATTTTTATTCGTGTTTATATTACAAATAAAAAAAAAAAAATTAAGATGAGTATAAGCATCTAATAAGTCAATAATAACCTTTAATTCTAAAAAAAGCCACCCTCCCAAAAAAGCCGCCCTGGGCTATAGTCTTTTAGCCTGCCTCTTAATCCGCCACTGAATGTAACTAGGTATTAAACTTAATACCGATTTAACCGATTGTGCTTCAATAATAAAATTGATATATTATAAAGAATAATATGTGAAGACCCAAAAAGGGTCAGTGGTGATGATTGTGTGACACAATTAAAAAAAAGTGCTTATAATGTTATTTGTTCGTTTATTAATTGTGTACGTCAGAAGTGATCGGCGTGTACGACACCAGTATTAGTATACGTACTATACCTACGTTAAAAAACAATATTTTATATTATCTATCCGGCGTGTAGGCTTGTGGACAATTGCCACCCTAAATAATAAAACCACAATAGTATACATAACATATTTTACAATAACAGAAAACGTATAAGTATAACCTTAAACAATTTTCCGCTCCTCAACATTTGCCTCTATAGGCACGTGTATATGAATACTTCACTGTATTTGACGTAGACGCGTAGCAAGGTTTAAAGATAATAAATATTCTAATAACCTTGACGTGTAGTAGTAGTAGAACCTACAGTCTATAATACAATCAATTTGAAAACAAGTTAGCAACATAATCATTTTTTAATTGCACCTACCTAACCTTAAGGTTGTTTGTCCTTCGGTCGATAAAGTTATCGCATATATAGCTGTTAGTAGGGATCTATCAACTTAGTATCGAACCGACTACATATAACATAGGTACTAGTATCGTTAGATAGTAGTATAGATTTTTAAAAGACCCGATTCTCTGCATCTAGAACTTAAGTGTTGTAAAGTTCTATTGATATTATCGTATATAACGCAGTGTTATCTTATGAAGTTACAAATTAATTAATACAATAAAGATATTGCGAAGTCTTTCACATATTATTGTCATATTATTCTTACAGTAAATTTTGGTATAATACCTATAACATTATGTTATAAAATATAGGTACGGTATAATTTGATTTTTATATAACTTATTTATAAAAATGTATTGTTTATATTTTTTTGAAATGTGTATTTGATTTAAGCTTACTATTGACAATGAAGGTGATGTTTTCTTGGTTAATATATTCATGTTTAATTTTCGGTAAGTAATATCAGTGTTAACTATAATATAATAATAAATATAAAAACATGGTTTGTATTAAGACATTTTGTATAGTATAGTATCTATAGTACGTTACATTTTTCTAAGAAACTGCAAGAACTAAGACAATGGAAAATTCATTAGTTACCTATTTTTTTACCACTTGCCAAGTCACCTATATATGGGTGTGCACCATAGGGGTGTTGAGCCGTAGAGAAATAAAATAAAATATAAATTATGATTTTGCAATTTCCGGGAAATTAGTAAACATAGCCGTATTCGTTACTAAATTATAATAATACCGCTTGAGAAGTTGGTTGGCAAACAATACTATTCAGGTATTATTACTTATTAGTATTTGGTATTTTGGTCACGACAATTAAGTGTCAATACGTAGCGCGTCGTTTGTGAAACTTACCTCATCGGTGACTTGTCGATAACCCTATAGAAGGGGGATATGATTTTGATATAATGGGATTTGTTTGTTTTGAGGAAATGGTTTTATCAGCGTAGAAAATAGATTAAAAATTGATAAAATAATTTATAATTTTATCATTAATAAAATTAACTCATATAGTGAGTAATAGCCAATAGCCAATAGGTGAATTATTTTAAAATCATTAAATAATAATTAATAAATTTTGAATTTTATAATTTATCATGTAATACCAATCACTTACTTAAAACTCTTAAAAAAATTCGAACCATTGTCTGTAGTTGTATAACTTATTTTGTTGCTTATATCATATTTTAAGTACACAGATTCCATTTTCTTTGGTAATACATCAAATGTGTGTCTCCATTCCAATCGTTTTACGATCAATACACATGATTTTTTGGTTAAATCTTCATCAATTATCCAATGACAATTGACAAGTAATGTCTATGTATGATCTATTGAAAAATTAAAATGTAATAGGTACATTTTATAAATGTATTTAGCAATGGCAGTTTTGAAGATGTGACTGCCCTGCCTTTTGGGACTTGTTAACATCTGTTAATATGGAAACATATATTGTGTCATTGTACTAAATTTGCCTCCCTCTTGAAGTTTTGTAAAAATTCCACTGGTATTTACTAAATATTATTAAGCTTGTAAATAACTTACCTTTTAAATATTGACCAGCAGTCAGAAGTGATAGTAAAATATTCAATATTAGTCATTTCTTCTTTGAGATGGATTAAATGGTGTTGGAATTAAGTATTTAATCTTTTCATTAAAGTTGGACAAGACATAAGTTTTCTCCCAGGAAAGCCTTTTTGAATTAAAGTTTTGAAATCAAAATGATCAACTATATGCTAAAAGGCAAACGTGCGTTTACAATAACGTTTTGCACTAATAAGTACATCAAGTTCATCTAAAACAAAAAAAAAAATTTAAATGATTGGTTAAAAATTTAAAATACCAAATAAAATATTTATTTGAACAAGTTCTAATTTTTTCCTTGACTTGTACAGCTCTTTTTGACCGAAGTATACTCTAATAACGTGGGTTAATTACGATCATACTTTTGAATGTGCATAGATCTTTTTGCAGAATTTAATACTTCAGTTTCAATTTTTCGGTTTTGTTAATTTGATCATTAGAAGTATTTTTTTAATTTTAATAGTTCCTTAACACTCTTTAAATTGGATTGTTGAATCTATAAAAAAAAATTATAAAAATATTTATTATTAATATGTTTGTGACATATAGAATATAATAGGTATAATAATAATATTATAATATGCAGTTAAATATTAATGGTCTATTATTCGTAATGAACATAAATTATTTAATATGTTATTATTATTTAATAATATTAATTTAAGACTTAGGTATAAGTAAAGTATACCTTTAAATGATTTCGTATGTTCGATTTCGATCTGGTATCAGCTGTACGAGTTTTTGCTGATTGACAATACTATCTTAAATCGTGATATATACCTATGCAATGCATATATATATATGAATGCATAATATATGCGGTTATATATGATACCTAAAATTGAATTCAAACTGTAAATACTGATTACAATAATTATTTTAATCCCCTAAACATTCTTAACGTATTTAATACATACAAATTCATTATTTCAGAATCCGGCATTTTGTGTGACAGAAGACTCGAAAGACGGCAAGCTGTATCATCTTGCTCAATGTTGGTGATTGTAGTATAAATAAATATTATATAGTTGTAAGTGGCGAAAATATTGATGGTTTGGGCCTTGGGGAATTAGACCACTAAAGTCTTAATGGGTAAACGTAAATTGTGCCCAACAAAGGGAAACAATTTTATTATAAATTGCACCCGGTATTTTTCAGGCATACAAATTCTATGTAGTAAATTGCGCCCAGGATTTTTCAGGTATAAATTTCTGTGTATTAAATTGCGTCCGGTATTTTTCAGATACAAATTTCTGTGTAGTAAATTGCGCCCAATAGAAATATTATTTTTAAGATAGTCATTTAGAAACTCAATACACGTTGTTACATTAAATCACCACTTTGTTTCATCCGAAGACAACTCATGTTTTAATTTTGAAAATTTATAAGTTTGGTAGATTATAACATCATTTTTTTTCTGGCTAAATTGAGTATGTATAATATCCATGTTTCACTGTTGTATGCAAACGGCTTACTAAAGTATTACCTATACGTAAAGTCGTTGTATACGCGTTAATTAATTTATATCGCTAACACCATATTGATTATAGCGTTAACATTCGGCTTATCCACCAATAAATGAACAACAGTGTTTTTAAAATACACATAATAGGTGACATTGAATATGTTACCCCGAAAATCCTGGACGCAATTTACTATACCTATTTTAGAAAACAAAAAATCCCGGGCGCAATTTACCATAGTATTTTTACTACCTGCTTAATCTGGGCGTAATTTACAAGGACCATCAAACAATATACGGTATATATTTAATATTAGGTATTCTTAATTTTAAATACACATTATGATCAGGAAGATAAAAACCCAGGATAATAAAAATGTAAAAACTAACTTTATTTGCTATATCTATTTTACATTTTTACTACCCACTCTTTCACATCGGATTCGGAAATTCCGTATAATATTTAATTATGTGCTCCGCAATCGAATTGTATATTATATATCTCGAATCTATTTTATATTAATCGTTGATATATAAAAATGACAATCTTATGAATACCTTATGTTGTGATTTAAATATTTTGTTCACTGACTTGTCACTAATTTAGGTAGGTACACCTAGGGCTGTTCGATTATTTCGATTAATCGATTATTACGACGCTTATTTTTTTCCATCGATTATTTTACAGTTTCTATAAAATTCGATAAATTGCCAAATAATCAAAATTTGATTAATCAATTAATCGAATTTCCGATTAATCAAATAATCGATTTTTTTGAATAAACAAGATGATTAATCGTTGTTTTGACGGTTGGAATGAACTTCTATTTTTAGCACTTAGGGAATTTTGTATTCTATTCCATTTTGTGTGGGTCAGTGTTTACTTTATACCAACACACTAATCTTCATTAAAAAAGTCAATTAATCGGTTAATCAGTCATTTCAAAAATGTAATTAACAGTTATTCAGTCATTAAAAAAATCAGTTATCGATTAATCAGTCATTATAAAATCAATTTTTGGTTTGCTTCTTAATTTTCGATTTATCGAAATAATCAATAAAACGCGAAATTAATAATCGAGTGGTAAAAAAAATAATCGAACAGCCCTAGGTACACCTAACATGATAATATTATGTCGTTAGCGAATTTAGTTATTTTTTAACTATATTACTCGCTGTTGGCTGATAATTAACTAAAGTTGGATTTGGCACAACTATCTATTGTAACTACTCGCGGGTTTGGATCCAAAACGTTCTAGTATGTACCTAAATATTTTACGAAATTCACTTTTTTCGTTATAAAGGCTATGAAAACGCTTGCTGTTAAGAATCAAAGAAGTTATTCAGTGCAAAAAAGTTCTATCTATCTTCAAAATAACACTCTTGCGAAACATAGATAGAACTGTACTTAATTTATTTAATGTAAGAACAAAAGGGTTCTATCTAAGTTAAAAATTATTTTATTGGGAACAAAAAGTTCTAGGTGTAGTTTTTACTCCCACGCATACAATAATTTGTACAATAATAATAATGCATCGCAGTGGTCGGCGGTGTTGTAAAAGTTGAATAATGTTATGAATAGACATATAAGTATTTACTATAATAACATATTCTTTGGAATATTCCGTTGTTCGACGTTTGCTCGCATTTTGTTATTATATTAAGTTTATATATTAAATAATTATAATATTGTAAATAATGTTTATAACAATAATAATATCATTTTGATAATATTACGACGCATTAATTTGACGGTGTTCTCAAATAAAATAAATTAAGTAAGTTCGGGATCAGTATACATTATTTTGTATACTAGGTTGGTATTACTAGGTATGTAGAAGAAGTCTTATGTGGTACAATACTTTTATTTATATCGTTTGCAAAAGGTTCTATCTCATATTTGATTATTAATTTTTGGGCTAAAAGGTCCTCCCTCTAGAACTTTTTGGTTCAAAGTTTGGTTTTATCAATATTATTTGATAACCAAATTACTTTTCAATTAACTAATGAGATAATATAAATTCTGATTTAATTTAAAATTTTTTGATAATTTATACGTCCAAATCAAATAGTTATAAGCTCAAAATATTTAAATACATTTAAATTGGCTTTTCTGAACAATTTCAAATTTACACAATATAGAACCTTTTGGATCCAAACCCGCGTAACTATTTAATATATTGTATTCCTTTTGGTATTCTAAAACCTTGATCAGCTTTCATATTTCCTTATAAATATATAATTAATATTAAATTAACATTTGTTGCACATTTGAATACAATTGTAGATACACTGAGGATAAGTTTTATTGTTCAAATGGACTATGCATTGAATGGTCGTTAGTTTGTGATGGTATTAAGGATTGTACAGATGGTTTGGACGAGACTAAGGAGTTGTGTGCTCGATACGAGTATGGAACAAATATGACAATGGGTACATAATAATAGCTGTATTACATTAAAATTTAATATTATTTTTATGTTTGTGTAATAACTAGTATCAGAGTTACTCATATTTATGTAAATACGATGCTTCTAATATTAGTTACATCTAATATTGTTTTAGATTGCGGTAGAGTAAATATAAAAAACCAAGAAGGAGATATGAATAAAACAGCGGTTGAAACGTTACCTTGGAATGTTCAAGTATATAAATTTAATAAAATTAAATTTATTTATTTCCGTATGTGTGATGGTTCAATTATTGCTCCAAATGTTGTAATTTCTGGTAAAATCATTGTATAATGATTTTATTAAGGAACGAAAATTAATTAAATAACGTTTTTAGGGGGTGGATGTTTTGGATTTCACGGTGAAGCGGCCAATAAAATATCAGTAAGAATTGGTGAATTCAAAGTGGCCGTTGGAAAATATGATAAAAATATTTCAAAAATTGGCACTGAATTTTCTCAAATAATGAATGTATATTATTAATAATTCAAATTCTACAAATAATTTGTATGACATATAAAATAATATAAATGAAAACAATTATAAAGGTGGAAACAATTTACCTGAAGGATAATAATATTCAACTTGGTGATCATATAGCTGTTATCGTGTTAGAAAACAAATTTTCGTTTAACAATGATATTTCACCTATTTGTATCGATTGGAATAATATATATAATATACAGACTGGAGATCTAGGAAAGGTAAATATGTTGTACTATATAATTTGTAGTTTTTTTAACTACATTAATTTCAATTTGAAAAAGGCTGTCTGGTCTAATTTTTACACAGTTGTGGGAGGGTATAGTTTAATTGTCCACATAAGTTAATACATTTTGATGTTAGCTTAAAATTGATGAACTTAGAATAAATTCCGAAAACCGACTGTTTATATAAGTTTCAAATTCAGCTTTAAAACTGCGCAGTAGATTTTGGTGAAAATGGGGAAGTTGTGTGAATTTAGCCCCTTATGTAGCCGCAACTTAACAACTGTCCTGTCTCGAGTTACGTTGGGCTATCATGCTTCCTGATACTATAATGTCGTCTATAAATACCGCTAATCCTTCCAATTTTCTGGTCATGCCTTCAATCGCCCTTTGGAATTCTTCCACTGACGATATTAGACATTTTCGCGGAAAGGTGTTCAATCTTAGGTAACGTGTATTTCGTGCCGTTTAGAACATGGTTTATTGTAGTTGTATACATATTACATAGTCACCGCACAATCTCACCAACTCGTCGCTTTTCAAAATCGAAACTACTAGCTGGCGTAGCCCTCTTACCATTATCAACAGTTAGTTAGAATTTAATTTACCAATTGAACTTTTTACTAACACTTACATAACGAGGTATTAATATTATATATTTTTTACAATCGTACATTATAAAACTGTTTCATATTTTTACAGATTGTTATTTGGGGAGAAAATAAAGTAAATGCCACTCAGAGTCCTTCTGTATTAGAAAGATCATTTCCATACATCGACCCTGGTACTTGTCAACATTTGTATCGTAAAAAAGGATTTTCAGAATATGAAACTTATGATCTGTTTTGTGTCAGTTGTGATTGCGGTAATACAAATTTAGATTTTGAGTGTAGCATAGGTGCAAATTTTGGGGGGGGGGGCTTAGCTAAGCTCCCAAACTCAGCCTTAGCCACCTCCCCAAAACCTTTTTTTTTTTTTTTTTGTGATGGTATCACGGCGCTACAGGGGGGCACTTCACCCGTTAGGGCCGTCCTTCCCCCTGTATCCGTATCATTTATTCCACACAAAATCCGTTACATGCTGTACAATATAATACTTAATGAGCTTTGCTCCACAAAAAAGAGAAGGCTCTATCCTCCTTAATTCCGCCTTCGGCGCACAATTTATCTTACTTAACTAACGGTTTCTCTTCTGTCTTATTCTTTCATCTTCTTCCCTTCTGGACTGAACTTTCCCGATGAATCTTTTCACAGCTTCCCAGTTCGTATTCCTCTTGAGCATGATTTCAACGATGTTGTTTGCGTCAATCGGTTCTTCCAGCTCCACTTCTAGTGCACGGCGGTCTCTCTCCCATCTGCCGCACCGGAACATCACGTGCTCCGCGTCGTCTGTGGGTTCCCCGCAATCAATGCACCTTGGGTTGTCCAGTTTTTTGAACCTCCAAAGGTACTTCCCAAAGCACCCGTGGTCGGACAGCATTTGGGTTGTATGAAAATCCACGGTTCCATGCTTCCGGTTCACCCACGCTGACAGATCCTTAATCAGACTCCTCGTCCATTGTCCGTTAGGCTCACGGTTCCATTCTTGCTGCCATATTTTGTGGATAACTTCTTCCCAGATCACGTCCTTCACGCGTTCCTGGTCCTCTTCGCTCTTCCGCCTGTGCCTCTCGGAGCGCTCTTTTTGTAATTTTTTTTTCTGTCTTTCTAGTTGTATTTTTATTTATCCCTCTGTTATTAGTTTCGTAATTTCCAATTATTATGAAATGTTTTTTTTTCTTGTTAAAGGGCTTATGCCCGTTGATTATTATTAATTAATAAATAATTTAGACTACCTATTCGAACATTGTACTTGTTAGTCTTCTTAAAAAAAAGGGTCTTCTTCCCTGGAGAAAATTTTGATATAAATGACATTATGCAAACATTAAATTTGTATTAAAAATCACACCGTTAATTATTATTGGTGTGTTGCATAATTAATTGTATATTTAATTATTTTAGTATTCAGTTATATATTGTATAGTTTTCTTTTGTCTTAAAAAAAAAATGTTATAAAAAGATCAGTATATAAAAATAATAAAAGAAAATGTGGACGCCGCTGTCCTCATAGTGGTCAGCGTGTTAAGTTAGGTTACAGGTATGTTAAAGTAAATAAGTAGGTACACAAAGTATTATTACCTAAAATTAAAAACAAAAAAATAACTATTGGGTTAGTGTTATTTGTGGTGTATGGACAATGTTGCGCAAAGATAACTTAATATTTATCTAGATAAAGATAAAAGATAAGTGATTATAATTTATCTAAATACATATAAAAGATGGTTAATAGTTTAATTATCTAGATAAAGATAAAAGATAAACACTATTTATCAGGATAAAAAAAAAGATGAAAATTATTTTAATTTTAACTGCACTAAACTAACATTTATTTTTAGTTATAATTATTATTTAGAATATAATTTCATTCAAATTTTAGGATAACATTTTATTGTTATAATTAAGTCATATAAATTTTTATTTCTGTCTAAGAATTATACTACCCTCTAATTATTATTTTGTGGTTGAGGCTTCGACAACTGAGGTCGTAAGCCTGTGGAACTGGGGGAGGGTACTGTAGGTTTTGATTAATAATAATAATCGTGATTTTTATAGTGAAGTACCGAAGTGGCATTATCATGTATTATAATCACCTTGCTATTAGAAACTATTTAATTGAAAAAAAATGCCTTCACCGTTTCGGGAATTCATTAAAGCTATAACTCATAAACATCTATTTATGTTTATTGTTAATTATATTAAGAATTTAACGGATAATATTAATAAAATATGTGGGCCAATCAAAATATCATTGTTGTGTACCTACTAAGTCTTGTGTAGTTGTGTCTATTATGAGTGTGTTCGCGTGTGTGTGCGAGATGGTATGTCTTTATAATTTATAAATTACCCGTATCGGACCGTATAGAGTTATGAGAAATTACGCAAATAAGGAATATGGAAAATTATTATTATTTTAAATTTAACGCTTTATTTTTCAAAATAAAAATTTACCATACCTTAGTTTTTACGACTCAAATAAAAAAAATATCTACCCATAGTCCATAATTTATTCATTTAGATCAATTGGGTTAGATAACAAAATTATTCATCTAAGATAATTCATTAGATACCAAATCAATTTCATTAATTATCTAGATAAGATAAAAGATAATTTCTATAGATAATGCTCAAAACTGTGGATGGAACTTAGGTGGTACATTCTTCCCTTCTGATTTTAATTTTTAGCCAGATGTACATGCAGGAACAAAACATTTGTTAGGCATATTAATTAGGACTATATGAAATATGCTTAAAAAATAATAAGTTTTAGGTAGATGGTAAAAGTTCTACAATGTGGTAGTTTGGTACTAAAGAATAATACAATTTAAATAAACAAAAATGTTCATCAATATGTTAATAATATGTTTATTCTTAAAACAAATATACTGAAATAGTTCATATTGTTTTTAAAATATTTCCGAAACCGGCCTTCTTAGCGCTTCCTGGTGGATAATAAATTGTGGAACTAAAGTGTCGTAAAAACGGTACTCATATAATATTTCTCATACGTAAAATTGTTAGTGACTACACCGTTTTACCTACATCGTGTAATTTACATATACAATTAAAATACAATATTCATAAAATATTTTGGGCATCAGTAAGTTCAAGTTTAAGACGAACGACCAACAATAAATTGTGTGATCATTCCATTCGAAATTTAATCAAAGTTTTTTATTAAAAAACACCATCAGATTCTATCCATAATTTGGTAACCATTTTAATTAATGAATTACAAACGAAAGTCTATGTTGAACTTAGAAGTATCCATCTACCAAACGTGGCACAATATCGTCAAGTTCGAAACATACAAAATCGAAATAACCAATTTTTAACTGAGTATACAAAATATGTCAAATGGAGATCTTTACAGGTAGTGTGACTAACTGTTTTAATTTAATTTAATTTCAATATTTATATTTATATTTTTCTTAAATTCCTAGATATGACTTTGTAAAAGAAATATTATACAACTATAGTAAGTTATAAGAATGTTAATTGTAAAATGATATATAACTAACATGTATGTGAAATAAAAACAAAATAAAATTTAAATTTGATTTATAAATAGTAGATATAACACTTTTTAATAGTGGTAAGAAAAAGAAAATCATTATGAATCCTGAATTTAATCTACAAAATAATTTTAATTGTATATGCAAATTATAATATGCACACAAAATATTTAAATATTATTCAAATACTAGACTAGCTTTTTTGATTTGGTGGAAAAGTGAATTGATGGAAAAGGGAAATGTATGATTTTGGCGGAAAAGGGAACTAATCGATTTATGATTTGGTGGAAAAGTGAGTTGGGGAAAAGGAAAAGGTACACTTTTGGCGGAAACCGGCCATGCCCGCTGGTCCATCCGGTGCGGTGTCCTCAGTTACCTCGGGTGTAAACCAAGATTTTTTTTGCATTGCCAATATTTGAAGTATAAGTTCAAGGACTCAAAAACGCATACATTTTATGTATATTATGTATTTTCACGATTTTCTATTGAGTATATCCCGGTTTCAGCCGTGTGCAGTTTTTTTTTTTGTGGTAAATCTAATAATATGGTAAATACGCTGTATAAGGTGTATCTCAGTTTTAGTTTACCTAGGTTCACATGCAAATTGGCGTCAGTATACCTAACTTTGTGAAGTAATTTGAACTTAATGGGCAACTGAAACTCATGGATTAGATTTAGTGCTTGGTATATATTTGATATGGTTTGAATTAATTACTCTCTAAATTTTTCTGACATCTCTAAATCTGAGATTTTCTTCTAATTTAATTGAGTAATTTTTAAGTATATAAGCTACACACATGCATTTGGTAGCGACAATTTTATGCGTGTTGTTAAATTTTATTTTGATGGATAGAGGGCACTACTGTTGTAATCTTACAACCCATTATTTTCATCATTAGTGGTTGAATTTCCAAAAACTCTTTCTTAGAGGACGCCTTTATCATAATAGCTATCTGTAGGTCAGCCAGATCCGATCAGTGGTTTGGGCTGTGCGTTGATTGATCAGTCACTCAGTAAGTAAAATTATCATTTTGTACACCTATAATATAGAGATTATATTATGTGTATTTTGTTATAATATCTTTTTTGGTTACTAAACAAGTATTATTTTTTAAAATCATTATTTACCTAACATTGAATCAGTATAATATGATTATATTAATACGTATTTTGAAATAGTGGGTGTGTTAGTTCACAAGAATGAAGAGGAGTATTTAAATGAGTATTTAACTTTAATTGGATTTATATGAATATGCTACATTTGTTTTTAAATATTGATTATTGCAGCAAGAATTACGTAAACGAAAGCAGAGGGTTGAACAGTGCTTCCCAAACCCTGCGTCTAGTGATCGAGTGCGAGATCCGTTGTCCCAGTACCACCAAAGTATATACATAAGTCGACAAATATCTATTAATTGTTACTTGATTTGTAACGATTAATAATATTAATTTAAACGTTTGGAAAAATAACAATCGTGGTGAGCAGTCTGCAGTTGATAGGATCTTGCTGTACACCGATGCCGTCGCGAGAAAATTAATTTTTCCAAGTTTGGCTATGCGTGAAAATGTTTAAATTTGGATTAAAAATCATTATACATGAAAGAACAATGAATAGGATATTTTTTGGCTCATATATAATATATATAGTATATACTTTAGTGGTACTGGAGATTAAATATATATATATATTATGAGACTCTGGCAAGGAGATGGACTCCGGTAGTTGAAGTTACTGCCAGGTGTGAAAAGGTGTTTGGTAATTACCGTACTTGTACGGTCTTATACATCTAAGTATGGTATACACAATACGGTCACAACGTTTCTACCGTAAATCAAAGTATATATTATTATATTAATATATGTTAAGTTTACATTTTATCGACCAATTAAACCATATTCACTGCTACCATTCCCGTATTCACTTCAGCATGCGTACTGAGAAATACAGGATTTTTTTTTATATAATGATATATAGAACTTCAAATTAAGCGCAAATTGATATTATTAAATTAATTGTATATTTAGTACGTTTAAGCATAACAGGTTTAAGTGTTAGTAATAGTGTAATAATAATATGTAATACTGTAATACATATTAATGTTTTTGTGATTCTATAAAGATTGCAATTCTCAATTAGGTAAGTAACCAATGATCATGGTTTAAATTCATCGTGTTATCAGTGAACAGCACGACTTTAGAAAATTTATTATGAATCTAACATTTATTTTTATCAACATTTCCAGTCCTGGGGTTTGCCAGTTGTGAATGTTTGTGCAAGACATATTGGCATATTGCAACATTTAATATATTTTATACCTCCTAACTTTCAAAATCAACTCTGCCATGGTATATAGGTAGGTAGTATAGGTTTTATATCAATATAATAATATATCCATATAATTATGGGATCGTATATTATATAATATAATTAATAATGTAAATCTGTATTGCACGAGGGTAATCATTTTGGCCAAAAAATTAACCCGGATTAACAGTCCGTTTAAGTGAGTTTCATTTCTACCATTTGGGCGAATATTTTTACGTTTTACCTGTTCGTGGTATAAATAAAGATACGGATGGGTGCACGGGAATTGGGCCACAATTAACCTTCTTTCAAAAATATATACGGTAACTGGGCCACAACAGTTTTACATTTATAACAGGTAGACCCAGTGATTGGGCCACTATTTTCAACGACTTTTTATTATTGTATAATTGGAACAGTAAATTAATAGATATGTTATATATAAATTGCTTATTACAAATTTAAATTTCCCTTTTTTCATTATAATCTATTTATGTTGACGGCACTTTTGAATACTGTGCAAAGCATCTTTATCAATTACTTTCTATTCATGGCTATAAAGATAATCATATTATGTTCCTTTAGTATTTTGTTTACCTCAAGACACGCAAAAAAGCACTTATATATAAACATTAAAATCAACTATCCTTTATTGCTCATATCATGTTTTACATTTTAAGCTAACAAAAGTTACTGTCGATTTGAGGACAAGAAGGAATTAATCATGACCATATTTAAAAAAATAAAATGCAGGCCTAAAATATTATCATCTCATTATATAATGCTGTTTAATTGTCTATATATTATTATTTAAAAGACAATTTGTTAAAAAGTAAAATACGTTTTATTGAAACTTATGATTGTCACACTTATTTTTATTGTCAAGGATAACCTCACATTCTTGTTGTGTCATTCATATTTTATCTTATATCTAAACATCTTATCAATTGATCATATTATTATCATTACCCACACAAATGCAACAATAATAATGGTAAAAATAAAAATCTAAAAATACAATAAATTGAAAAGTATAGATTATTACATTATTCTATTCAATAATGTTATTTCAAACATTTCAAAAATTATAAATTAACAGTAAGGCAAAAAACGGGATTAATATGGGACAGACTTGAAATTACGGGACAAAAAGCATCCTGAGAGCAATTTGTCAGGACAACAGGACACAAAGCCGAAATCAAGGATAATCCTGTATAAAAGAGATACATACATGATATAATTAAATTATAACACAATTACATAATCATAATCCGAGTGTAAAAAAATTATAAGTGTTTCTAATAAAAAGCTACTGAACATACACATGAAAACCTGAATAAAATCTTTAGGAAAGAATTATTAGCAGACAAGTCAGGATTTCAGTATGAACTTAATCATTCTGAAATTAATTGAATCAGGTGATCAAAAATTTATCGTATCTGAAAAAATAGTACCCTATATTACCAAAATCACAAATACTCAATCAACCATTAAATACTTTTCATTTAAGTCAAAGTTGGTATAAATATAGTGAAACATAAAAATGTATTGAAAGCATATTTAATTAAAGATTTTCAAGTCGGGTGCAAGTTTGCAACTTGCAAGACCTGCTGAAATAGGAGATGCATTTACTGAGTTGTTATCAATTTTACCAGCCGTGAGAAATTTAGAGTTTCATAGAATAACCAACACAGATGTTCGCTCCCACTATATATGAGAAAAGTTCAATGAGGGATGGTTTTCATTGAAGTACATATTCCAGCAAGGAGCAGATTGCGGACATTATGACTAAACTAACTCCACGAACGCAGTTCCATGAGCTATGGCCTACGGGAGAAGCTGGGAGTTATACATATTGATGAATAAGGGTACATTTTTTAAGGGAAAGTGTTGGAATTATAAACAAAATACCCAATAGTGTCATTTAGTGTATAAGTTATCTATTCATAGTGTAGTACATCAGACGCTGAGTATACTTTTTTAATAATACTATTGCGTAAAAGTGTTGTGTAGCGTAGCCAGTATATGATATATTATATTACGCGTTGTTACACTATTGTACATCGTAACATTATACTTATTATAATATTATATATATCTGATCTTATTATTATTTACCTTTTGCTTCTGTATATCTGTGTACTTCAACACTATTGTTTAAAAAGTCGATTGGTGTTTATTTATAAATAAATATAAATAAATATAAATTTTACTCCCCCCATTACCCCGGGAAAATTTAATAGATTGTCTCCTAGCACCCACTACCCAAAAATAGTAATATATTTAATGTTTAATGTGTGTGTAATGTATAAAATATCTCTTGTTTCAGGACTAGACATAGATATTAACATTGGTGGAGCAGGCATATTTTTTTTACATTCTAATTCTTATTTTTTGACCGGGGTATTGTGTGCAAGCACAAGGTTTAATGAAATAAACGATACAGTCATGGGATTTATAGACATGAAATACCATGTTCAATGGATTCGTGGAATTTTAAACGAACATGTTGTGCGTAAATATATTTGTATTTAATGGAACCTATTAATTTGTATTTTAAATTTATTGAATTGACTTGGTTTTTAAATTAAAACTTTTGGTTTATAAGCAACATATTATAATTAGAATATATATTTTTAACATTTATAATAATGTTTTGACAGTTCACAGTGAATTCATGCGTTTTACCAACTGTCGAAGGAGTTCTATATTCTTATGAAGGTTCTAATGAAATTTTATCTCATGGGACATTAATTAATCATCATCTCACTGTTATTGAGAATTGCGAAGTTGGATATCATAAGGCTTATCCCAATGGTTTCAGGTTTTGTCAGAGAACAGGAAATTGGTTATCGAGTACTGAGAAATTGTGTTTCAGTAAGTTTTGAACAGTCGTTCGAATGTCGTAATAATTCTTTATTTTTCAATATAATACAAGTATAAAGTATGACATATTATGTTTGATTATAATTTATCTACTTTTATAGAAATGTGTCCACCTCTAATATCAGATAGCTTAGATATTAAATGTAGTCATAATGGTAAGTATGCTAATTGCTCAAATTTATCGATACCCGATACAATGGCAACACTATCATGCAAGCCAACATTTACTGCACCAAATGGACAAGAGATTTCACTTGAATTATTTTGTCAGTCTAATGGGCTGTGGAATAAACAACTATATAGATGCAATCCATGTAATTGTATTTTTATCATATAAACATGAGTCTCTAATTTATATATATATATATATTAGTCATTTACATAACTTTTACTGTATTCAAATGGTTTAGTTTGTATTATAAATGATAAAATTATGTAGGAAAAATAATTGTTTGGTTAGGCATCTTCGTTTTGTGTACAACTGTCCAAAATATGTTTATACCATAGATACTTATTAATAATAACCATATAATTATATTTATATTTAAATCTTATTTCAGATTGCGGTAGAGTATATGTCGAAAACCAAGTATTGATCGACAATGGTGATAGAGCACTTGTTGGAACGGCTCCTTGGAATGTTGGAATATATCAGTTAAATAAAATAAATTTTAATTATGACGTGATATGTGGGGGATCAATTATTTCTCCAAATTTAGTCATTTCTGGTAAAACCTTTGTACAATGTATTTAAAAATGAATGGAAACTAAATAAATATAATTTTCAGCGGCTCATTGTTTTTGGCAAAAAGCTGTGTTATCTAAGAATATATCAGTAACGGATGGTCTATACAAAATTGCTGTTGGAAAATATGATAGAAATATTACAATAATTGACAATGAATTTACTCAAATAATAAATGTAAGTTATTAATAATTCAAAAGTCTAAAAATAATTGGTATGATATGATATAAATTAAAACAATTTTACAGGTGGAAATGATTCACCTGAAAGAAGGTTATTATGGACGTACTGGGTTTCATGCTGAAGATATAGCTATTATAGTGTTACAAAACAAAGTTTCTTTTAGTAATGGTGTTTCACCTGTTTGTATCGATTGGAACGGTAAATACAATGTAGTCAATGGAAATCAAGGAAAGGTTTGTTTGTAATATTATTTTAAAAATTAAAATCGTGATTTAATTAAAGTTAATTACTGTACCTATCTATCGATAATTTTCAATTTGTATGTAAGAGCAAAGACCATAGGATTATATTCTAAAGTATATGTATAAATTATAAAATGTATTATTAGCATATTACATTACATAACTAAAAGTTATGTATAAGTGGATACCGCTCTGCTGTAGGTAAAAAGTGAGTACTGCAATGGGTGATGTGAAATTTAAATTTAGTCATATAATATTATTGTATTTGAAAAACGATTCTAGGTGGAAACAGTCTATGAGTCGGCATATTTTATAACTATACTATTGAATTACAACAAAAATCTAAGATCTAGAAATCTGGAGATTTTGTCTTTTTCTAATTTCATCAACTTTTACCATCTCAATTATGATGTACAATAATTATTTTGTTTTTAAATAACATGATTTTCTTTTATTTATCAATATATTATAATCTTTCGAGCTTACAGTAAAATTGGTTTATTTAGGGATAACATACGTCATACAGGGTTGGGTATTACGTTGGACCGTCGCAATGATGGTACTCTCACCCACGCTATTTGTATATATATAATATATATACACATTTCGTGGTGGAACGATATTACTGTATTCCGACAACGTTTTTCCCGGAGCGTGCGCGACATCACGTGTCGTGTATATGCGACATGTATTATCATAGTTTAATGTTCTATTTGTTTATCGTTTTTTGATTTGAGAGGATTTAATGGCTGTATATACTCTGTTCCACGAAAGAGTGTACTCGTTTTTTCGTCCGTCGCTGCGCATCCCCCACCATTTTCGCCCGTTCGGTTACGATCGTCAACTGCTCGGGTCGGCGGTCGGCGGTCGGCAATGACTCCTCTCATGAGTATGCGCCGCTGGACGTTAAAGAGTGGGAGAAATTGGGGTTCCGCGCTGTGGGTGGCGTCAGTCGGCTGCGCGAAACAAGTACACTCTCTCGTGGAACAGAGTATAGGAAGTAATTCTAACCATTCTTGTTCGTCAACAGAAAAATCTGAATGAAAATAATAGACATAATAATATTGTAAAGTAAATAATGATTATATTAATAATAACAATAATAATAATAATTTGAGAAAAATTATATTTCAGAATCAAAGGAAAAGTTATTATCTTTTCCTGGCTAAGAAATTTCGTAGACCCGGCTTATTGTACAGTTGATGCAGGTTTACGTTTGATTTTCTTTTATAACTTCCTAAGTCATTATTATACATTGGTCCATATACTTTCCTGAGTATTTTCCTCTCGAAACTCTGTAGTCTTTCTTCATCTCCTTGAGTACTATACATGTATCGCATGCGTACGTTACTATGGGTTTCAAGTACGTACAGTATAGGCGTACCTTTGTATGTCTTGGCAGAAACTTGGAGGAAAACATTTCTTTCATTGTGAAGTAACATCTGTTTGTCTCATCCTAATTTTATTGTGCACGTTGTTCTTTTCGATTATGTTAACCCCCAAGTACTTGAAGTCCTCTACCTGACGAACATAAGTCCTTCAATGGACAGATTATCCTTTACAGTTGTATTCCTAATCATTACAATATATTTTTTCTTGTTTTCGTTTATTACTAGTCAAATAGTACCATATTTCAGCTGGATTTTATTAGCTTTCTTACACTCTCATCAATGTCGATTCTAGATTCTCCAAGTAAAATAATATCATCTGCATAGGCAAGCAAGTTATAGCCTATTGTTTCCATTTCTTTGAGGTCTGATATATCTCTTACCACTTTTTCCAGAGCTAACATGGCTAATTAGCACTGGGGACATTGCATTACCCTGTCTCAAGCAGTTCTTGAAATTATTCATAAAATATTGATGATAATTCTCCTAAGAAACGTACTCTACAACAGATTTGTTCGTTACGCACCTGGATTAGTTTACTAATTTATTGGGTATGCCAAAGTTTATTAGGGTCGTCCACAGTTGTTCAAGATTGATGCTGTCGTATGCCTATTTAAAGTCCACAAATTGCATATGAAGGTCCTTAATATACTCGTAATACTTTTCCATAAGTTTGCATAGTGTATGAATGTGATTTGTCGTGGAATTTCCTTTTTTATAGCCACACTGGTACTCTCTAACAATGTCTACTGCGTATATTTCAAGTCTCTTCAAGATGGCTATTGATAACACTTTGTATGTGATGTCCAATAACGAGATTCTACGATAATTTGTTACCTTCTTCATATGCATATCTCCTTTTTTGTAGATTGTATATATATAATTCCTAGATTCCAATCCTTAGGCATACATTCTTTGTTCCATATATCTTTTAGTAGTAGGTATATTTTGGTCGCAAGATCTTTTCTAGCCAGTTTAAGTAGTTCTGGATTAATTTCATCCTCTCTTGGGGCTCTAAAGTTTTTAAAAGCTTAATGATAGAGTCTATTTCTTCCAACTTTGGTTCGGTCAATTCTGGTTCTGCTTTGTGGTAAGACATTCTATCATATTTTCCCATGTTTCCAATGGTACTATTGTTATTTAACAACTCTTCAAAATGATTACGGAATTTTACGACTATTTTTGTTGGATCCGTCAGCAGGTCACCCATGTCATTTTTTATGATAGAAGTTTGAGGTTTATTATATTTTCCTACTGCATTATTTAAAAATTTTCTTGTGTTGTTATAATCTTCTTCAAGACATTCCAACGTTTCTTTTTCAGCCCGTCTTTTTTCCCTTCTATTCGTATTGCCTACTATTGTTTTCCTGAGCATATATTCCTCCGTGGATTCTGGGGTAATATTTTGTAACATATTTTTCCTCGCCTCATTGCGCTTCATTACTGCCTTTTGATATACATCAATAAACCAACGTTTCTTTTTCATACCTATATAATTTGTTCTTACGTCCTTTGCGGCTACTTCAATTGTATCTTTTATGTTTTTCCATCTCGTTTCCTGACTGTCATCTGTGTCATATGGTTGGTTATTCACCTCTCTGACCTTCTCAGATATGATGCTTTTATATTTATTTATTTCTATTGGGTCTTTAGTTTTTTCCATATTTAGAAAATTTAGAAAATTTAGCTTATTTTTGTTTTTTCTCACCATCCAGTCGTTTGAGAACTTTTTCGTTAAGGTAGCCACTTCTATGCAGTGGTCCATGTCACCGTCTGCCCCTCTGAAACTATGAATGTTCTTAATCCATGATCGGTATTCTTTATCAATCGCTAGGTGATACTTATGTCTCTAGATGCAGCAAAGTTTACAATCTTGTTCCGTTATCAATTGATATGCTGTGCAAGCTTTATCTACCAATTGTTGGCCTATAGCTTTCTTTTTGCACTAATTTTGCGTTCAGATCACCAATTACAACTTTTACACTGTGTTTAGAAAGTGTATCGTACTCACTTGAGGGTTTCATAGAATACATTCTTAACTTCTTCCTTTTTTTCTTCCGTTGGTGCATGGTAGTTGATTATTGTTAGATCATAGATTGGCATTGACAACTATATGAAGCATAGTCGTTTATTTATCGTTTTGAACCTGATGACCTTTGATAGTAATGACTCATTGATCAGGAACCCCACCCCTAATTCGTGTCTGGACCTCATGTCACCACTGTAAAATATGGTCGTATCACTTGATTTTACGCTACCATTTCCCGGTCATCTTATTTCCTGTAGTACTACCAACGGTAATTTATATTTTTTAATCGCGTTAACAACATTAACAAAATTGAATGAGAGATAAGCCATGCTTGAAAATAACCAACCGAAAACCAAATCACAAGAGAAGAAGAAATGAGTAGAACGCTTCGAATCATAAATTAGGACGCTAACGGGCTAACGAAAACAAGAACTTGAAATCTTACGAATAACGAAAAAATTTATTTAAGGGGGCTGCAGCAGGTTTTGTCAAAAATCAAAAATAATGTAGATTTGACCAATTCAAACATTAATTTTGTTTGTTATAATGTTTTCCAATATATTTAAATTTTGTATCATAAAATAAACCTTAAAGGGGCTGGAGAGGGCTCCAGTCAATGAAAAAAGTGACTTTTAGACCAATAAGCTAGAAAAAACTGGAGAAAATTTGGGTTTTGACAGGTTT
>NC_042495.1:100340927-100361735 GCF_005508785.2 Acyrthosiphon pisum | reverse complement strand
AAAAAAAAATATTCAAAATCGCCTCGATCATCAAGTAAACTTGTTGATCAATCATAATCCGTTTTCAAAATTAAAATCTGTCAAACCAAATTCTTCCAGTTTTGTTTAGCTTATTGGTCTAATCTACTTCACAACGTTGACCACTCTTAAATAATGTGGCTATCGAATATATCGAATATATAAAACAGAATATCCAAGGAATCGTGCTCATGGAGGAACTGCAGTAATAAAAAAAGAATCAATTAAACATTACGAACGTTATAAACATCTTCAAGAACATTTACAAACAATTATTATGTCTATATTGATTACAGAAACAATGACCTAATACTATCTCTGCTATTTTATATTCTCCACTAGGCCCCAAGACATAAAGTAGATGATAAAAAGTTTATTGAATCTTCCAAATACTCGGTAGTAGATTCATAGATAGCGGATATTACAAACACATTTTTTGGGGATTGAGATTGATTACAACCAAAGCATGGGAATTGTTCAAATCTACAAAAACAATTAAAGCAAATTTCAACTACAAAACTGACATACTGGTGGATCCCCCAAATAAATCACCTGATATTATTGACACCTATAAAATGAAAGGAATTTCATAAAATTATACGGAAGTTGAAAGACTAATAGAAGTAACGTTGGATCAAATATCTGTGCTTCTCTCAATAGCTCAATAGGCTTTGTACACGCTTCAGTGATTGAACACTGAAGTTTTATATATAAAAGGAAAAAAATAGTTAAATAATAAGAACATTTTAGGGTAATCATGAGGTTGTATTTAACATGAAGTACATAAAAAAAATACTAATAATACTGACAAGTTTAAATAACAATTTTAAGTTAACAATGTGGAACATGGCAGGTGCATCAAATAATATTTTGGCACATGGCTATATTACAATTTGTTTTATATTTTGTGGCACAAGGCAATTATAATATTTAATAATATTTTTTAATAATATTGGCACACAGCAAGTGCATTGAAAATAAAAAGGAAACGCTCGGCTCACGGGGATCGACACACCGCATTTCTCGTGGTTGTCTTCACAGTGTTACTGGGGTTTAATATTGAGATCATCTAGACAAACAAAAGGAAAATCTTCAAGGACCCGCATCTTGCAACGCCTAACAAATCTGCTTTTTTTTTTGGGGGGGGGGGAGACAAAGGGGAAAACATAGTTACTATAACAAAACGACTGAGCAGCAAATGGTGTTATGGATTTGATCGACTGGCATCTTTGGCCACCAGCGGCCCACGGTGTAGGCTTAGCCCATCATGGCTGTGGTCGATGGTCTTCCGGAATATTGAAAATGTTTGATGGCTTATTGATCACGTGGTTTTTTGTGTGTGTTGGTCCTCAAACCGGAGTAAGAAACGTTATGCAGTTGAACAGGTACGTCTAGTCGGAAGGCCGTTTAAAAAAATATTCTTTGAGCAGCGTCGACGGAGTTCCGCTGTTGGTGGAACTTTTTGTAAATTTACCTCTCAAAAGTACCAATTAGATTCACTTTCCCATTAAACTAACCTGTAGTTGAAAATCAAAGCATTATTTCTACTACAAAAATGTATAGGTACAATATAAAAAAAAAAAAACGCTTATCAAAGTAAAATCAAAGCATTCATCGGAGCGCTCAGAGTCTAAAATAAAATCTGAAAATACAAATTGTATACCACCATCATTATTCTTATTTCATATATGATCGAGTTCAAAAATTAAAAACTTTTAGGATAACATAAAAAATGATAAATATTAAATTATGTTTATTGTTCATATTATAATTTCACATTAAGTATACAATAGTTTTATACCTTTACAGATTGTTGGTTGGGGAAAAACGGAAAAAGGCATTTCAAGTCCTATTTTATTAGAAGCATATTTACCATACATCGACTATAGTTCTTGCCGGAAAATATTCACAAACGGATTTGAACCATTTGTGACTGTTGATAAATTTTGTGCTGGTTCTGCATCGGGTAATAGAATATTTAAACATTAATACTATTGAAATCATTGATTTTTATATTACGCTTAACTATAGGAGGTACGAGTTTGTGACCGCATACGATTATTGTTTTAGTTTTTGTGTTAACCCTTTGAATCACACATTCATTTTATGTTCAATTCAAATTTTTTTTTATTAAAATATCAAAATATAACATTATCATAATATAACAAAAAAAAAAATAATAATTTATCAAAAACTTTTTTAAAAAACTGGTGGTTAAACCATAGAATTACTATGAAGTAAAAAATAACAGATTATTGTGTATGAAATGATATAAGACAGTTTGTCATTTGTTAAACACAAGCCAACTTTGCAGGACATACATTCCCGTTTGGTTCTGTGGGGCTTATCTTTGGTACCGCAATTGTTGCATCTTCTTTAAGGGTGTCGGTGCCAGTATTTCCAATTTTCGAAATTTCTATTCTATTTGAATATTATGTTTTATATTTTAGTTGTTGCCTTAATTATAATACTTTCACACTAATCTACAGCTCGATACTTATTTAGACGGGATCGATACGGTGTATTATATCAACGAAAATGACTTCAAGGGAAAAACTCTCACTCCCTGTAGAATTGTCGGATTTTGTTAATTTTTTTTTTATCTGAAAGATGAGAAGTTTCTACAGGTCGGATCAAAGCTCGATTTTTTGTTTTACTTTGAATAGTGGTAGAAAAATACGTTTAAAAAGGACAAATATTATGCATTTTTCAAATGCATATTCCAGTATCTATAATTATAGTTTTCAAAATCGGGCTTTGATCCGACATACAAAATGTTTTCTACTTTAAGATAAAAAAAAAATTAACGAAATCTGACAATTCTACAGGTCGTGAGAGTTTTTCCTGTAAAGACATGTTTTTGTACCAAAAAACGCACCGGCAGCGGCACCGACACCCTTAAGAACAAGATTTTGGGAGATGGCCTACATTTGAAAAACGTTGTTCTACCTATATAACATTGTATTATGCATTATATTGTAATCTAAATGGAAGTCAGTTATAGTATACAATAATATACTATATAATTTAAATAACAAATATTATGGTTTGGAATTCATTGAGTTATAAACTAACCGCTACTTTTATCACAAAATTCACTGATTTACCTAGTCAGTATATGTGAATGTGTATACAAGAAATCACTAAAATATGTTATACTTTCATAGTTTCAAACCACATCTGTCACGTATCGTACTATATTTCCCCTTATCCATATGACCATATAATATAGTACTTATATATTATTTTTAATTAATAAGGTAAATGCGTATTATACGTATCCTACTGCCCAATAACAGTCATATGATTTATTTAGGTATTATGAATAATATATGTTTAGTTCCAGGACATGGAGTGGATAAGGGAGATAGCGGCGCTGGCTTATGCTTTCTTCACTCTGATTCTTATTATTTAACCGGGGTAGTGAGTAACAAGGATCCAAGTATAAATAATTCAATCGCAGTTTTTACAGATGTTATGTACCACATTCAATGGATTCGAGGTCTGTATAACCAGCACAACTAAGTTCAATAAGATTATGGTAATGTTCATAAAATAGTTTATTCCAATTGTAATTCAAATCAATATTTTTATAAATAGGTTTTCACTTTTGTGTACACATTTTTAAGAGGTTATATTATTATATAATTATTCATTTAAACTAAACATAATATTATATAATATGAATTTCGTAATACATAGGTCGTATCTAAGCATTATAATAATTAATATATATAATAGTCACGTACTCACGTCATATTAAATTTCAAAAGTTATTAGCATATAACAATTTTGTATTTTACATTTATTGTTTTATAATTATTATTTTTAGTTTTTACTAATGAAAAATACCTAGGTATTACTTCAAAAATAACATAAAATATATATATATATGTAACATAAATAATATGTTTTCAGACTATAGATAAAGCTAATTTTAATTTTTAAACGATTTTGCACAATGCTTTGTTAATAATCATAGAAACGAATAAAATGTAAAATTACCTGATCCCCACTAAGTATACATATATTGCAATTTACGGTTATTAGGTAATATATAATTTAATTTATGATTCATAAGTTCGTAAAACACATTAGCGATAATTTACCGAGGATGGTCATACCTAGAGATAATTTACCGAGGGTGGTCATACCTAGCGATTAAATTAGTTAAAAAAGTATCATGAATAAATACATTTATATATTAAACTGATATAATGATGAGTAGGTACCTTAAAATTAAATTTGATATTTAAAGCCCACCGTTTTGCCAGTACATATTCAAATCTGGTACCTATTTTTTTTTCTTTATACAAGGTTCGAGTTTTTGATGACTTTAGATTTGCGATTCGTAACTTGCGACTATAATTTTAAATAAACTTTTGTTTGGTGTTCTTTAATCACTTCAATAAAACTATAAATAGATGGGTGCCGGTTATTAAATTGATCTTTAAAATGCCTGTGATATGATTCTGGATCATTGGTAGTCCTTGGCCCGTTTGAAGGTGGCTCAGCCCTCTTGTGTAAGTTAATGTAAATGACATTTTAGTAATTAATTTTTGAAGACGTATAATTTTAATTTTAGTGAAAACCGGACACATCCGCACAAGTGACACGATCGTATCACAGACACCAACTGATATAGGTGGTATACGATTTAAGACATTTTACTCGAATTACAATTAAAATTTAAACGGATCAATAAGCCACATATCCGTATAGTAATAATCTTTATATGGGGGGGCTGAGGACATGCGGACTTTTTAAAAAATTAATTAACGATTTTTCTGAGTATAACGGGTGTCGCACAAATTCACACAAATAGCGCACTAATTTTTGGTAAAAAAAGAATCCGGAAAAGTCGGATTTTCGCCCTCGAGGGGGTGCTGGGGAAATGGCCAAAACGGTCAAACGCCATTTTGGGGATTAAGGGTGGCTCAAAAAATTTCCATTTATGTCACACAAATTCACACAAATGGCGCACTAATTTTTGGTAAAAAAAAAAATCCGGAAAAGTCGATTAATTACCCTTAGGGGAAGCGAGCGAACATTTCACCAGCCCCCCCCCCCAAAGTTTTTTTGAATTTGTCCTAAATTCTTTATCGTAAAAATTCTAAAAATATTCGCACAAATTCACTAATTAATGGTGAAGAATAAACAATGATTATGTAACTTGGGGGGCTGGTGAAATGTACGTCCTTGTGGCTAGTATAGAGCGGCCTACAATAAGTCAGCCTGCCGGGTTACCCATCGGCATACCCAGGGCTTATTTGAGTGCCACCTGACCATAGATCGCCGTTAACGACATCGACGAAAACGGGAACACCAGCCGACGACGCGAAACCGGCCGAAGTACCAGCAGTCCAGGATGACGACACCCCGAGCCGCGTTCTGAAGTCTCTCCCGCCCAAACTACGGTTAAAATTGTCTTGCTAAGACGACCGATACCACGTTGCTGTCTCCCCGGCCACTTGTATATTACTCTTAAATATATTTTATATTGTCGGGTATAGGTAATATCATTGAGTACCTATATATAGTTTCTATAGTATATATAGTAGGTTGAATCTAAACTAACCGAAAATTAATACAAATATAAGTACAACTGTCTTACAAAAAAAATTCTTGAAAATCATAAATATATTTTTGAAAGCGGGCATTCATTCACGAACAAGGACACTGTATTATTACATGATGTTACTCACATTCAAAGTCTTATAATTTTAATAAGATCATTATTAAAATACAATTATTTTAAATAATGTCGATTTTCAGTCTTTGAGACGGTCACCCATCCAAAAAAAATGTGTTAAATTAGTAGTTAATATCAAATACGTACATTAATTTTAAAAAAATTGTATTGACAAAAAACCGATTTTCCACAATGTCAGAAAAATGTTTAGATGGTTATTGGTCATCCATCCAAACAACATATTTATAAATAATAAAAGATACACCTAATAACATAATAATATTATTATTAAGCAATCTTTAACAATTTAATTTATATATTGTATTTTGTGTTATTAAGACGACCGTAAATGGCATCATGTTCGATTTGGCAACGTTGAGTAATGAGCAGGTGCGTCTAGCGCGTCAAATAAAGAAAATAAATAAAACAATAATAATATAAAAGTAATCTTATTATTATTTTAGTATACTATTAAAAAATAAAATAATATTGTTAATTACTGGTAGCTAGCTCTATTACCAGCGACATAGAACTAATCTAGCGTAGCATAAAATATCGAGCACTGTTTCTCTATACTATACTATACTATACTATACTCAATGGTAATAATATATTATTAACCACCGACTAATTACGAAAAACCACTAAAACAGGGTTTTAATTTCTAACGCTTAGTTTATCACCATAGAAACGAACAAAAAATAATAATATGATAATATTAATTCAACTGACAGGCTATAATAAATAATATCCAGAATTACAAACCGTCTCCGATCAGAATCGTTTTCTTTATATTATATCATTGAATTCAAGTTCAATACAATCCATTATACATCGACACACTTGTAACCTACAGAGCGACATCCACTTACTGCTTTTTTTTATTATTTTCATAGTAGCTAGAAGTGAAACACACAATTTGTGCAAAATGCAATCTCTGAGATGTAACATAGAGATCCATGAGATGATTATGAGATGGTTGTGTTTTTGTGCTTAATGACCACTCACAGATGTCACGGGCACGCTTAACGCCCAGACTCGTGAAGTTACTGCATGCGATGTCGCATTGTAACTTTCATACGCAATCAGGTTGAGAATCATGGGACTACCCATTTTCATCACACTGACTTCGCTTAAAAAGGACATGCAAAGTGAATATCCAGAAAAAAAAAAAATAACAGGAAATACCAATTTCAGCAGATTTGAACCTTATACCCTTAAATTAGGTACTTGAACTATGCCTAACCTATAATTTGGACACGCTACTGAGATACTATCTCAATTGCATTGTAGTGTATTTTAGAGTAGAATAATCGGTGTATTAAATTTATACACTTTTAGGCTGAACAGATAAAACTTAATTGATATTTATAGAAAAAAAAACTAAAAAAATTGAAAACTGACAATATCCGTAAACAGTTCAAAAAGAGTCAAATTATTATCAAAATTTTATCGGGTATAGAAAATTCTAATATAGACATTCAGTGAAATTTTCAAGTATCTACAGTCATTCGTTTTTTAATTACAACCAAATAAGAAAATCGTTACGTAAGAAATCGAGTGAATATCAAATATTTTAAAAATATGAATTTCAAACGCTCATGAAAATTTAATTTTACTTTCTTGTAGACAATTTTTTTTTGAAAAAGTTAGACAAACATATGAGGAATCTTGTATTACATTTTCAAATCTTAGATTTAAAAAGAAAAATTTTTACGAATTCTTAACTCAAAATAATTTGCTAATTTTCGTCATTTTTACGTATTTTGTCAATATTTGAACTTTAGATACTTATGAAAAAATTGTGACTATGGATTTTTAATATTTTTAAAAAAAAATGAAAACTGACAATGTCCGTAAAGAGCTCAAAAATATTTTGAAAATGTTATGGTGTATAGAAAATGCTAATATAAACATTCAGTCAAAATTTCATGTATCTACGGTCATTTTTTTTAAGTTACACCAAAAACCAAATTCAATTTTGTGAAAAATCGATTTTGCGTAAAAATTCCCGTTTTTCCAGAATTTTTCTTTGGTTTTTCTTGGCGCTTTTGAAAATTACTGGGAATTTTAAATTTTTACCTCCCCAATGCACCAACGATATTCACTTTCCAATCGAACAAGATACTGAAGTTGAAAATCGAAGCATTATTTCGACTACTTATCGTGTACACAGACACAAAAAAGAATTAAAAAATTAAAAAAAAAACACACATCATTGTAAAATCAATACATTCATCGTTCCACTCAGAATCTAAAACTGTGACTATGGATTTTTAATTTTTTTTATCTGCTTTTGAAACAATATACTAAGAACCTTCTATTAAATTTTCTCGCTTTTGTATCCGACAAATTAAATTTTATTGATATTTATAGAATAAGAAACTAAAAAAATTGGAAACTGAAAATGTCCCTAAACAGCTTAAAAAAAGGCAAGGTGTATCGAAAATGCTATACACGTTGCTATTATGCACAAAATATAATATGGTAATTATCCCACTTGATCATCGATAATTCACAATAACAACAATAATAGCTCTACATTTTCCCAGAACATTGGGAATAAAATACGGCAATAGCGCGATCGGTAGGTTACAATATTACGTATCAACCTTCTCAGGTCATTAGTTGGTTGACAACTTGAAATATCGATTGCTTATTATTTGTCATAACTCATAGGTCCGTGTAGTACTATTACTTACTATTATACGGTCGGTGTCTTTTGTAATATTGACTATTTTGTCTATTTTACATTTTCACAATTATTACTATGTCTATAAAAGGAAAATTACTAGCTATTTTGATGCAAGTTGCTCTACTTCTAAACGCTCGGCGGATGAAAAAATAAGTAAGATTACTAATATCGTTACAGAAAATCAAGTTGTGGACTAACGTAATATTTTTTCTATGGCTGTTCATTGTGGGGTTATAAATATATCATCCAACGAAGTACTGGATGAATTAGCAAAAAAACAAAAAAATAGATATACAAAAATATAATAAAAATATTGTTAATGCTATAATATATTTATAAAGTCTGTATGTATAAATGGACATTTTACCCCTGATTATTTTCGGTGTAGTAAGATATTTCCCCCCCGATATATTTTTGATGTGGACATTTTCCCCCAAATTTTTTTTTTTAAGTTTATTATTGACTAATAATATTGAATTTTATAATACAATATTATTTATTATTTAATATGTAATTATTTTTTTTTATTATAAAATATAATATAAAGATTTTTTTTTCATAAATATAATAGGTTATAAATCTATTTGTTCGATCCATTGAACTACTTCAAAAATAAAAATTAAAAAAAAATAAGCATATATTTTGGTTGAGAAACGCTGATCTAAATGCAGGCAACGGTCTGCAAACTGGCAGTTTAGAATCACTCATCTTGTATCTAGAACCGGTTGGCTTCATATGTAGATATCTTATAGGTCATATGATATGAGTATATATGACTGATATCGGACATGTATAGATTGTATAAATTGTATGAAAAAATAAGTAAGAAGCTTAAAATTAATTAATTTTTACACAATATAAATAAAGATTTAAAAATTAAAATAGTAAGATACAAAAAATATTAATAGTAGCTGAAGATGTTTTACTTTACTTTTTTCATTGATTTGGATTAGTTTTATAGTCAGTAAGAATAGTAAGACGGTAACAATAAGATCTAGTTAAACTGTTAAATTATGTTTATATGAATTATATTTATTTATTATTTAATCATGGCACAATTTATGTTCATGTCATTCACTTTGTCACTATGGAGTTATATATTAGCATAATTTAAAAATCTTAAATTATAAGATTTAAAAACTTTTTATACATTTAAATTTCAAGGTATACAAATAAAAATTGTATTTATTGGTTTAAATAACTTAAACATTCAACATTATTACATAAACTTTTTTAACATAATACTTATATGTATAATTTGACATATTAACAATTAACCTTTAATTTAAAATAATACCTATTTTAAGGTTAAAAAAACTGAGAATTTTTTGAAAGAAAAATCAATTGTTTGGCATAACCTGGAGCGAGTGACGCTCGATTATCTGTACATATATTACCACCAGTACTAAAATGTATTTTACAGAGTACACTAGTTCCAGGTGTACATAAGTATTTTTTGGCCAATGTTTCAAGTTTTGGAAATTCAGCACCAAATTAATTAAAAATAAATAAAAATAAAAAATAATAAATGCTAGTATTTTCGGTAATTACTGGGATACGGTATTTTCGGTAATAACGGTAATTACCGAATCACGGTATACCGGTATTCTGAAATACCGAAAATAACGCCAGCCCTATACGCAAAACGTTTCTGAGCGATTTTGACGATTTTACAATAGGTGTATATTGTAACTTGCAACAGACGTGTGGTGGAAGTTATACTGAAATCATAGTCCGTTTTCTTGGAAAGAGAAATATGGGTGGCCAACACAAACGCGGTGACGCATACAACGTATACATTGTCGAATTCTTGAAAAAAAAATAGCATATCGATTAATAACTATGCTAATACTTTTGCATATTGATCAGGATGTAATCTTCTAATCAACTTGAGTACTTGACATTTATAAAAGTATCATTTACAAAGTATATTGATCGACCCGTGTAAATCAGTTAAGACGACGCTACGCTACGCCTGCATGCGTTGTCTCCGTCTTACAAATGCACAACATAGCAAAAGTTGCTTGTCTTGCGCGACACAACTATGCTCCCTCTGTATTTATAGTAGAATTACTAAAATTCCACAACGCATAGAGAAGAACTTTATCTGTGTCATTATTAAAAATTATTGATAAGTGCTATAAAAAAAAACAAATACGCTACGACACAGATTAAGTTCTTCCTTATGTGTTGTGGAATTTTGGTAATTCTACTATAAATGAAGAAGGAGTATAGTTGTCCCGCGAAAAACATTTTTTGCTATGTTGTGCATTTGTAAGACGTCAACGGAGACAATGTATGCAGGCGTAGCGTCCTCTTAATTAATTTAGGCTACAGAGTGGTCGGACCATTTGTCTTGAAATTATTCAAGTTAAACAAGAATTAGCCGTTTCGTGTAATATAATGTCGTTGGGCGAGTAACAAGTCGTATCTCAAGAAAAATCGATTTTGCGTTTTATACATAAAAAAAGCAGGGAAAAATAATACATGATTTGATAATAATATTAATAATTATAATAACAATCTTCAAGGAGATTAAAGATTTAATTATTATTTTTCCGTGACTTGATTATATGTTATCAGTGTTCACGATTTTGTCTCTCCTAAACATTTTACATTTTTGAGATACGACATATTACTCGCCCATCGACGATAATGCAGTCGTTCACGAGTTCTTTTTTTTTACTTATATACATAACGGTATCACTGTTATGCACCCAGACAGAAATGTTTACTTTAAAATTATTATTATAACATTATAATCAAGAATAATATTAGTATAACGTTATTACAGTAATATTATAATATTATCATTACATTTTATCGATTTAAATCGCCAAGGACTGCACTTCCCAACCCCCAACAGCCATATAATATGCTCCGTCTACACGAGTAGGTATAAGGTCTATAATTAGTACGCCACTCCACATGTAATCAATTTTAAAACAAGTTAGCAACTTCATAATTATTTCCTCCTATCTACGTAGTTTGTCCTTCGGTCGATGAAGTGATAGCATATAGCTAGTTTGTTGTAGGTACATAATATCAAACCGACTACGTAGTACGTACTAGCGTCGTGAGATATAGGTAGTAGTTATTGTAGATTTTTAGAATACCCGATCTTATGTGTCTAGAAGTCTAGAGTTGTAAAGTTGTACTGCTATGACCGTACCTTACGTATTGTTTTCATATGAAGTTAAATATTAATTGATCCGATAAAGATATTGTCAGTGTTTAATATAGATTATATTATTAGGTAAAGTATATTTTCATATTCCTACAATCTGCATGCTAGAAAATGTACGGTAAAATATTGTTTTGTGTATATTGGTCTTATGATAAAACATTAAATTATTGTTTATATTTTTAATAATATATATATTTGCTTATATTCTTCCTTTAGTCTCGACTCATAAATGGCAACGATGGTGACCTACTCCTGGATTATATGTTTATGTTTAATTTCCGGTACGTAATACCAGTGTTTATAATATTGTAATAAATAGAAAATCATGTTTTTATGACATTTTATTAGTATTTTTCATTATATTTAAATATTAAGTAACACGATAGGTACATCCAAAAAATATAATTAATATATCTATCTAAAGTGAAGAGTTTTGAATAGAATATTACAATATATTATTATGTTGGTATAGGTACCAGTCATTTTTGGAAAAGAATTATCTGTCTTTTAATATTAATGATATCAATCATTTTCGAACTGATTAATTTAAATTAAACTTACGCTACCTATACAAATTCTGTTTTCAATTTTTCGAAGATTTATTTTTTATTTATTTTTTTATTTATTTATTTATTTTTATTCACTAAGCGTACAACAGTCATTATCTCAAAAAGTATTGACTTTTTTCAAATTTTTTTTATTTTCATAATTATAGATTTACGCTGTTCTAGAACTGTATAATTTTTTTATATTTTTCCCCCTTATATTTATTAGGTAAACCACCATCAACTTTTGATTTTCAAATGGCAACCCATACAAAATTGTTTATAAACTAACAAGGTTAATTTTATTATGAATTTTCACGTTCAAATTTTCATTTTTCGTTAATCCGTTGACGAGATATAGCTCCTCAAAGACGGGTGATTTTTGGATGTGTTCATGGGTAAATATGTTATACCTAGCCAGTTGCCAGTAGGTACCGCAGCAATTTGGATTTTTATGCCCCAGAGTAATAGATATTACACTTTTCAAATCATTTCAAGTACAGTAAGCTTATAAGTTGTGCCCCTAAATGTATTGTAAAATGCTCATTTAGCAGGGTGTCTACCACGATTAAAGATAGTATGGTTGCCCAACAAACTATGATAAGAAACATTGATGCTCATAGTTTCTTTTATTATCAACAATACTCTAAAAGCTTTTACTAGCGCTGATAGCGTAAAAAATTAAGAACTAGCCACTACTAGGCATACAAATTATATGATTTATATATATGATTCAATATTTAAACGCTTGGAGCGCCAATACTCGGTTCCGCTAATCGTTGTGATAACAAGGAAACTCGGAGCATCACTTTATTATGGTTCGTAACGATTTTGTATTGTGCAACCATACTATCTTTAATCGTGGTGTCTACTGTTCGCCCCACTGAAAGTTATTGCGGCACTGCTGCATTTCTCATAATAATACTTATCAATTATAAAGACCAGAAGCTAAAAGTAATAAACTCGATATCGTTCGAACCCAAAGTATAATAGCGATAACCGTTGTACCTACTTGCTACAATAACTTACTGTCATATTATAAGTAATTGGAACATTACTATCACATATCCATACACACGTGTAATCCCCACGACCCCGCTACATACCAGGTCCTGTCTGATGAAAATTGAAGAAAACAGTGTTGTCTGATTAGGGTGATTTGCGATTACTCATAGGTATTATAGGTAAGTCTCTTAATATCTATGATTATGTGGAGTATCGATTGCTATGATCACAGAACAAAAATTTTAAAATTATGTTAATAATATTCTAACTTGAATTTAATACAAATTACTATTTAATGACAACACCAATCATTTAAAGAATTTAGTATTTTTACTAATTTACTATTAATATTTTTAAATAAAAATTTTTTTTTAATACTTTATATTTAGCAATTACTTGGTAGTAATTTATATAATATGTATAATAAAATTAATCACATACCTACTTACTATTTTTTTTTAAAATCTGTATTTGATTTATACAATTTACACATGTTTTGTAGGCATATGTATTAAACACAACAATATACATTTATTTTTTAAGTTGTAATGATTGATGTAGTCACCTCATTTAAATCAATTATAAAATATAATAAAAATTACAAAACATTAACACTAGTACAATTTTTAGTTTTCAATAAATATCATTGGTATTGTGCAGTTAGTCCAAATAGATTTTTTTCCACACCTTTGCAATTAACTTGATTACCTACAAAATTTGCTTGTCAATATAATAATTAAATAATATTACATTTTAAATGTATACTTACTTAATTAATTTTGTAGTTATATTTCAATCCGATATGTGAAGCATTATTTTATTTTTCACTGTTACCAAAATATTGGTATTTTGAAATGCAATTGGAAATATCAATATGGACATCATTTTAACACAGAGGATCTTCCAAATTTTAAGTGAAAGTATATTTCACTATGGCATATTCAAATTCTGATTTGGAATCATAATAATATATTATGTGAAAGTTATAAAGTGCAGTAAGTCTAAATAGATTTTTTCCACTTCTTTGCGATTAACTTGATTACCTACAAAATTCGTTTGTCGATATAATAATTAAAATATATTACAGTTTAAGTGTATACTTACTTAATTTATTTTGTAGTTATATTTTAATCCAATATGTGAAGCATTATTTTATTTTTCACTGTTACCAAAATATTGGTATTTTGAAATGCAATTGGAAATAGCAGTATGAATATCATATTAACACAGAGGATCTTCCAAATTGCATGTGATAGTAGATTTCATTATGGCTTATTTGAATTTCAATTTGGAATCATAATATATTATGCGGATGAATCATTCTATATTTACTTTTTTTTATGAATTAAAAATTGAGATCAAATTATATGTCTAAAAATGTTTGTTGTAAATATAGATAATCTTGGACTATCTATTTGCCAAATTGAAATACCAAAACAAACAAAACTCTTCAATAACTGACAGAAACATCTTATTTGTTAGTAATATTTAGTAATATGTAGTGCTATGTCACTTGATTGTAGCTAGGCATTTATTATCCAGTAGGTACCAGTGAACCATAGGCTAAGCATTTAAACAACAATTGTAGATGTATAAATGATTGAACTGAAATCAAAAATAAGTTTAAACTTAATGCAATTTATTTAATTGTAGAAACTACCAACTAGTAAAACTTACCAACAAATTGTACATAATAATATGTACCTACTCACCAAGTATCCTGCAATTGACGTGCAATTAACCAATTTAGGTACTTTATTAAAAAAAATATAATATTATGTATGTGGTAGATAAGAAAAAATACATACAAGAACTTTGTATTTGAACTTTATTTATAAAAAAGTGCATAATTAAAATTTAAAAACTTAAAATTGTGAAATATTAAAAAGAAAGAGTTTATTAACATTAACGATTCAAGATTACGATTTAATCAAATCATTTAAAGTATTTGCACAATTCAATTATGAATTATTTCTTATAATCTTACAAGCTTATAAGTTATAACAATAAATATAACCAAATAACCATTTATCTACTCAACTTATTTTCATGTGCTTCACAATGACCTGGTAATAGGTATACTAACATATTATCATGTAACCTTGAACCATGATAATATTATCTGATAATCGTGGTAGGTATTAGTGTACAGAACAAAATTAACAACATAAATAACAGCTGATCTATGATTTTTACCTTAGATCATATACAATGGATGGAGTCATAGCATATTACGCGTATAAAATGAGTTGATGCCAACATAACTATAGGAACTATAGGATCTGTGACATCTGCGCTTGCGCGACTGTTTATCTTAACTGCGCGTCTGCAGCACTTTGCGCCAAACATTAATGATAAGAGACCAAGCGCATGCGCATATCACTGAGGTCCTACAGTTATGTTGGCTTCATAAATTGTTCGTATGACTCTATCCATTGTATATGATCTAAGATTTTTACCTAATCGTGAATCAGCCTAATCAGCATCACCGTATTGTTTCGTACCCGTAGCCCGTAGATATTTTGTAGTGGCCAGTGCGGACAAGAGGATTACGCAAGTATGACGAGTGACAGTAATGATCCAATTACTTATAATAAGTACTTGTAGTGAGTAGGTACAACGGTTATCATCGATATACCTTGAGGTCGAACAATATCGAATTTATTACTTATAGCTTCTGGTCTTTGTAATTACTAATTGATAAGTATTATTCTGACCAATGCCGCAAACACCTTCAGTGGGGCGATCTGCGCGAACCTTACCAATGGGACTTATAAAATACATTTAAAGACACAACTTAAGCTTACAGTACTTACTGAACTGATCTGAAAAATGTAATATCTTTTACCCTAGGGCATACAAATCCTAATTGTTAGGTATCCACCGATTAGGTGTAACACATTAACACACAAACACCTCCCAAAACTACCCAACTTTGAGGAGTTATATCTCATCAATGGATTAATGAAAAATGAAAATTTAAACGTGATAATTCATAAAAAAAATAGCCTTATTAATTTATGAAATTAAAAGTATAGGTTACTATTTGAAAATCAAAAGTTGATATAGTTTTTCATAATAAATACAAGGGTGAAAAACATAATAAAAATATACAATTCTAGAACAGCGTAAATCTATAATTTTGAAAAAAAAAAAATTTAGAAAAAGTCAATACTTTTGAGATAATGACCGTTGTACGATAAGCGAGTCACTCTGTATATTATACCTATATATAACTATGTGTGTGCGTGTGAATTTTATGTAAAATAAGTTTGGGGTTGTAACAATATACGAATTCGAAGATAATATTTTAATGTAGGTATTATAAAATATCATTATAATTAAATACAGCCATAACTGTAGATATCAAAGCATAAGGGGAAGGTGAAAAAAAAGCTACGCAATAATGACACTTTCTTTTTAGGGTTCCGTGTTTTGCTACTATATGGAACAGTATAGTTCTTATAGATTCGTCATGTAAGTCTGTCTAGTCATGTACGTCATGTACGTCTTCATGTATACGTCTGTCCGTCCGGGTGTCATAGCCACTTTTCTCCGAAACTATAAGAACTATACTGTTGAAACTTGGTAAGTTAATGTTTTCTGGTGTATTCTATTGAGTAGTTTTTTTTGAATAAATAAATAAGTAAAGAAGTAAATAATAATTATAATTCGCCCGGGACGTGGCTTAATCGGTATCGGGTTCGGAGCGCGCGCGGGGGGGGGGGGCAGATTCCCGACTGCGCTTACTGGAGCGGATAATATTATTATAATATTAGATAAGACCTAATATTCGATGGACCTGGTGGTGGGGCCAAAGTTCGTGCCGGCCGAACGAAACGACTTATTATTTATGTTACTTACTGCTACGGAAGTGTCCTTCATGTTCGAGTCCGACTCGCACTTGGCCGCTTTTTTTATTTTGTTGTAATTAACAAACGAATGACTGTGGATAGGTACTTGAAAATTTCACTGAATGTTTAAAGGTATTAGCATTTTCTATAAACGATAAAATGTTGAAAATAATTTGACTCTTTTCGAGCTGTTTACGGACATTGTCAGTTTTCAATTTTTTTAGTTTTTTTTTCTATCAATATCTATACAATTTTATTTGTTGGGTAAAAAAGCGTGGACATTTAATGCAAGGATCCTGATATTAAATTGTTTCAAAGGATGAATAAAATTAAATATCCATAGTCAAAAATTTTTTTATAAGCATTTTAAGTTCAAATAAAGCAAAATACGTAAAAATGATGAATATTTGCAAATTATTATGAGTTAGAAATTGATACAAAATTTTCTTTTTAAATCTAACATTTGAAAATATAATACAAGATTCCTCATACATTTTTCTACCTTTTAAAAAAAAAATTCTACAAGAAGTCAAATTAAATTTCTATGAACGTTTGAAATTCATATTTTTACAACATTTGATATTCACTCGATTTCTCATGTAACGATTTTCTTATTTTTTTGTAATTAAAAAACAAATGACTGTAGATAAATGAAAATTTCACTGAATGTTTACATTAGGATTTTCTATAAATGATAAAATGTTGAAAATAATTTGACTCTTTTTGAGCTGTTTACGAACAATTTCATATTTCAATTTTTTAGTTTTTTTTTCTATAAATATCATTACAATTTTATTTGTTGGGTAAAAAAGCGTGGAAATTTAATGCAAGGACCCTGATATATTTGTTACAATAGGAGTAGAAAAATATTAAAAATACATTGGAACAATTTTTTTTTATAAGCATTTAAATTTGAATTTTGACAAAATTTATCAAATTTTAACTGGGAGTGCGTATAAACCTGGAATGTAAAAACCTGGACGTTTCAAATCTGGACGGTACAATTCTGGAACGTAAAAACTTGGACGGTACAAATCTGGACGGTAAAAATCTGGATGGTGCAAATCTGGACGGTAAAAAATAGGACGGTACATAACTGGAAATTAGTAATTAAAAATTCATACAATTCTGAACGGTGCAAATCTGGATGGTACATATCTGGAATTTACTAATTAAAAAAACACACAATTCTAGACATTGCAAATCTGGACGATACAATTCTGGAACGTAAAAATCTGGATAATATTAATTTGGAATTTAATATTTAAAAATTCATAAAATTATGGACTGGTCAATGCAAACTTTGACATTTTTAAATTCATATGTTAAAACCTATCCTAACTAGTAACCTACCTAACCTCGACAGTGAAAAAACATGAACGAAATTGTTTTGAATTCTACAATTTCTCGTTTGTAACGTTCAAATTTTCTATTTTAGTATATCCTTAAACATATTTTTTTATTTATAAGTGTACAATACATTATGCGTAATATAATTGTTATTATTAATGTGTAATTGTTCTGCTAGAAATTCGTATCTGGATATGAACTATTATACTCAGTAACTGGGCCCGGTGACTCGAAATTTTAAGGGCCCAAAATTCACAACGATTACATTATTTACTGAATATCATAATTTTACATTTTTTAAAAATGTTTCTAATATAAATATTTAAAGATTTATATAGGAACCTTCATTTGCAGCTACTGGGTACATATTTATATTTTATGTTTTGAGATAGAAACATTGTTTTTTGTACTGTTTTATTAAGAAAACCTATACGTGTAATAGATTTAGATTGTAATCACTAATCATTTATATTTTGTAGACCATCATTATAGATAAGTACATAGCATACCTATAGTAAGCAGTAGCGTATCTAGAAGTTTTTCAAGGGGAGGGATATACAATTTTTAATAGACATTCAGTAATCAGTATACATATATTATATACATGTTGTATGATGTACAAAATTCATCATCCCCCTCCGTAGATACTCCAATGATGGTAAGTAATATTATATTATATGTCTATATTGATTATATTTTTAAATTATTTATTGGATTTTAAAGTTTAAATAGAGAGTACTCGACAATGTTGATGAGTTATTATATTTAAGGGGGCTGGAGCGTTATTCATTTTTGGTCGAAAACATAGCTCACGACTTCAATCACTACGCCTAATATAATGTTCCGATATTAATTTTGAAAGCAAATTTGAATTTGTCACTAAATTATCTATACTTTGACAATTTCATTTTTCTGATTTTTATTTTTTTTTACTTAGAAATTTAATAACAAAAAGAGTAAAAATAGATCATAATATTCATAATTCAGATTTAAATACATTGATAAACAATATGAAAAATGTACGTCATATACTACCTTAGTTCGTGGGCCTGTATTACAATTGTTGAACTTCGGTTAAACCGTTGAATTCGGCCGGTAAAATCAGTGGTTCAAGCGTAACCGAGATTTAAACTATGATTGTAAAACGGGCCCTAAGTGTTGAAGGAGATTTGTATAGGCAATTTTATATTTCTGTTTATCTGGGTCTTGTGTATGTGTTGAAAGTAAATGCACAATAGTGTACGTAATTCGTAGTACTGATCACGTTTTATAGGGACATCATAGTGACCGGGATGTAGGTACGTATGTAATTTTACCTTCGCACATGCACATGTCACCATATTACATTGCTTTATAAAATGACAAACATTTTTTTTCAAAAAATACTACCTCTGACTTCAATCACTATGCTCAGTAGGATGTTCCGATTTTAATTTTGAAAGCAGATTTGAATTCTCCTCTAAATTTATTATGCTTTAACTGACGTACATTTTTCATATTGTTTATCAATGTATTTAAATCTGAATTATGAATATTATGATCTATTTTTACTCTTTTTGTTATTAAATTTCTAAGTAAAAAAAAATAAAAATCAGAAAAATGAAATTGTCAAAGTATAGATAATTTAGTGACAAATTCAAATTTGCTTTCAAAATTAATATCGGAACATTATATTAGGCGTAGTGATTGAAGTCGTGAGCTATGTTTTCGACCAAAAATGAATAACGCTCCAGCCCCCTTAAATATAATAACTCATCAACATTGTCGAGTACTCTCTATTTAAACTTTAAAATCCAATAAATAATTTAAAAATATAATCAATATAGACATATAATATAATATTACTTACCATCATTGGAGTATCTACGGAGGGGGATGATGAATTTTGTACATCATACAACATGTATATAATATATGTATACTGATTACTGAATGTCTATTAAAAATTGTATATCCCTCCCCTTGAAAAACTTCTAGATACGCTACTGCTTACTATAGGTATGCTATGTACTTATCTATAATGATGGTCTACAAAATATAAATGATTAGTGATTACAATCTAAATCTATTACACGTATAGGTTTTCTTAATAAAACAGTACAAAAAACAATGTTTCTATCTCAAAACATAAAATATAAATATGTACCCAGTAGCTGCAAATGAAGGTTCCTATATAAATCTTTAAATATTTATATTAGAAACATTTTTAAAAAATGTAAAATTATGATATTCAGTAAATAATGTAATCGTTGTGAATTTTGGGCCCTTAAAATTTCGAGTCACCGGGCCCAGTTAGGTACTGAGTATAATAGTTCATATCCAGATACGAATTTCTAGCAGAGCAATTACACATTAATAATAACAATTATATTACGCATAATGTATTGTACACTTATAAATAAAAAAATATGTTTAAGGATATACTAAAATAGAAAATTTGAACGTTACAAACGAGAAATTGT
>NC_042495.1:100336507-100337605 GCF_005508785.2 Acyrthosiphon pisum | reverse complement strand
TGGATGGAATCGTTTTTTCTTATACAATGATAATATATCGTTGAATTCAAATTTAACACCATCTACTACAGTGACCCACTTGTAACCTGCTGTACAGCAGAGCGACATCCACTTAAACACCTATTTCTTAACTATTGTAAGACTCTATAACATGTAATTCTATGTGTGAATCGAATTAAAAGATTACACATTTTATTCATAATTTTATCAATTACCAAAGTAGAGATATTAATGGGTTATATTAAGTGGCCTGCTAACATAAAAGTCATTGTTGATTAAATCATGGGACATTAAGGGATATATGTGGGTTACACTACTTTGCAAAAAAAAATAAATAGTATCTAAATAACTTAATCATCAATTACGTAAATAATAAATTCATCTAAATAACAAAAATTTTTTTTTGACAATTTTATTTATTACAGTGACAATATAACTAACAGTATTATTATTAACAGTGATATTGTGATTTGTGATTAGGTATAGCTATTCAGTATAGGTATACTTAATATAATTTATAGACTTCAAGTTTATACTTTGTTCAATAAAGTAGTTAGGTAGGCATAAACTTATAAAACTTATCTGCTACCTTTCTACTATAAGTACTAATTATTACCAAGCAACATGCAGTAAGTAATTAATTTAATTAACTTTATTTGTTAGTTTGTTATGTAGCTATAATAATTTGGTTATCACTTATTAAACTAAATTTATGCAAGTTCATACAATCATACATAAATGAAATGAAACAGGTATTAATTTCAATTTTTGACAAAATTAAATTCTTTGTTAATATTTAAAACTTTAAATTAGGTACAGAAATGATTAATTATTAGCATTAAGAAATCAGATTATTTATTATTTAGTATACCTTAGTAGGTATAACTTAAGAACTAACATGAGAATAGTTATAGTTATGTTGTACCTATTGTTACTTAAGAGGACGTCGTACCCGCATATGTTGTCTCCGTCTTACAAACGTACGACATAGCAAGTTTTCGTTCGCTAGTTTCAATAGGGTGCTGTCATTTTTGATTTTAGAGTGAATCGACCTATTATCAAACTTTTAGGTAACAACATTATCTGTGCCCTCTCGTT
>NC_042495.1:100327835-100336407 GCF_005508785.2 Acyrthosiphon pisum | reverse complement strand
GCATATTAAAGTGAACTTATATATAACTTGGATAAATTCACGACAAATGGTCCGACCTCTCTGTAGCCTAAATTAATTAACTGATTTACACGGGTCGATCAATATACTTTGTAAATGATACTTTTATAAATGTCGAGTTGATCAGAAGATTACAGCCTGATCAACATGCAAAAATATTAACATAGTTATTAATCAATACGCTATTTTTTTCAAGAATTCGACAATGTATACGTTGTATACGTCACTGCGTTTGTGTTGGCCACCCATATTTCTCTTTCCAAGAAAACGGACTAAGATTTCAGTATAACTTCCGCCACATGTCGGTTGCAAAGGACAAAATACACCTATTATAAAATCATCAGAATCACTCAGAATCGCGTTTTGCGTATACAATTATAATCTTATACATTAATATCATTGGATTAAAATTTATTACCATCCATTACAGTGACCCACTTGTAACCTACTGTACAGCAGAGCGACACCCACTTTCCCTTCTTTGACAAGTCCACGTAATTGTGGATTACACCAAGTGGTATTTTGATAATTAAATATACTGTATATTGGGACAAACAATTCAATAAAGTTATTTTTTAATTTCATAAAATGTATTTACAGCCAAATCGATACTTAAATTATAAAAAGTCTAGGCATTACTATACGTTCATCAATGAATAAGTGATCATATATTATGCCGTTAGCTTAAAAATTAGAGTTGATCGACTTATTATGAAACTTGATGGTAAAAACATTATCTGTATTTTATTGGATGTTTTTTTACGATAATTTAGATTTAAAGTGAGTTATGAGCATTTTAAATTTACATTTATTATACACTCATAACTCACTTAAAAACTGGATTATCATAAAAAAACTTCCAACAAAACACAGATAATGTACTTACCATCATGCTTCATAATAGGCCGATTCACTCTAATTTTTAAGCTAACGGCATATAACTTGAAATTCTGAGTGTAAATTTGGTATGTTACGCATATTTTGTAAGATGGAGACAGTAGAGACATTTTATAAGTGGTGTACTGGCGTCCTCATAATTATTAATTAGACACAGCTGTATTGTTCTTTATTTTATTTGTTTTTCCTGTTATAATATATTACTTTTTATTGTAATATTGTATAACTCTCTATCTCCAACTCAAGCTTTGCTTATAGAAGGTATTGAAAAATCATAAAATCTAATATGCATAATCATAAATGGTTATTTAAAAAATAAAACAAAAAAGGTGGGCAAGTGGATGTCGCTCTGCTGTACAGTAGATTACAAGTTGGTCACTGTGTAATGGATGATGTTAAATTTGAATTTTAAAATATAATAACATTGTATAAGAAAAACGATTATGAGCGAAAACATTCAGTCAGTCTATGATATTATTAACTACCTATATTTTATGATATTGAGGTGAATAAGGTAATTTATATATAACATAGGTATTTACATGGATTCTTGTTTTTAGATTCTTGAATTACAACAACATACAAAATCGCTACATGAGAAATCGAGTGAATATCCAATCTTGTAAAAATTTGAGCTTCAAACGCTCACAAAAATTTAATTTGATTTGTTTGTAGCCATTTTAGATTCTGAAGGGAATGATGAATGTATTGATTTTACATTATGATGTGTTTTATTTTTATTTTTGTGTCTGACATCACATTTTAGGACAGTAAAAATGCTTACATTTTTTTCAACAGTATTTTTTATGATAGAAAAGTGAATTTAGTTGGTTCTTTGGGGTCAAAAGTAAAAATTTCCCAGTAGTTTTTAAAAGCGCCGTGAAAAACAAAAGAAAAAATACATACAAGATCTTTGTACTTAACCTTTATTTATAAAAAAGTGCATAGTTAAAATATAAAAACTTAAAAATGTGAAATATTAAAAAGTAAAAGTTTATTAACATTAATGATTCAAGATCACGATTTGATCAAATCATTTAAAGTATTTGCACAATTCAATTATGAATTATTTCTTATAATCTTACGAGCTTAAAACAATAAATATAACCTAATAACCACTTATCTACTCAACGTATTTTCATGTGCTTCACGATAACCTGGTAATAGGTATAATTACATATTATCATGTAACCATGAACCATGATAATATTATAGATATTACCTATCTATAATCGTGGTAATCGTGCACAGAACAAAATTAACACAAATAACAGCTGATCTATGATTTTTACCTAATCGTGAATCAGCCTAATCAGCATCACCGCAATGTTTCGTACCCGTAGCCCGTAGGTATTTTGTAGTGGCCAGTGCGGACAAGAGGATTACATGCAAGTATGCGTCATATGACGAGTGACAGTAATGATCCAATTACTTATAATAAGTACTTGTAGTGAGTAGGTACAACGGTTATCATCGATATACCTTGAGGTCGAACAATATCGAATTAATTACCTATAGCTTCTGGTCTTTGTAATTGACAGTCCTGTAAAGTATTTAAATAAAAGTATTTGAGTAAAAATATTCAAAATAATACTTTTTTAAGTATTGAATAACTTTTTAAATACTTTCAGCATGAAGTATTTTGGATGGTATTTTAAATAGTTTTTTTTGTATTAAACACTTTTTGGTATTGAATACTTTGGTTTTTTTATTTCGAACATTTTATTTTTATTCGAAATAATTGGTTGAAAAAATATTATTGTCAACTACAATAATATAATAATAGTTTTATTTAATATTCTGTATTTCTGTGTTAGCCGAAGCCCAAAGGTTTGTGAAAACCAGATTTCTAAAAAAAGTTATTGAATATTGAATAACAATATTCCTTCTAAAACTATTAGATAACTATTAGATTACCTACTTCCTATGTGTTTATATTACGATAATTAGAAACCCACTTTAAAAACCAAAAGTATTTGAAAGATAAGTATATATTATATTATGTCTAATACATAGACTGATATACCGTCTCCGCTCAGAATCGTTTTTCTTATACAGTGATATTATATCATTGAATTCAAATTTAATACTATCCATTATGCAGCGATCCACTTTTAACCTACTGTACAGCAGAGCGACATCCACTTACCCACCTTTTTTTTTTTTTTAAATTATGTGTAATGCCTTGAATATCTTGATGGAAGAAACAATCCAGTGTAGGTATTTCGGTTATATAAGGTACATTGAATATACTTTATTATTAAATTTTGGAAAAATTGTTGTCATTCCTACAGTGTCCGATAATCAGCACGTATTCCGCCAACACCTAAGTTCTTTTGGGTCGTTGACTGCCCGCATACAACAAAATATCAAAAGTTATATAAAGAATGTTTTTACTCTCAAAATAATGCCAGAAATATATTTCAGCACTACACATATAATATGTATATTATAGGATACATTAATATGAAATAATAAATCAGCAAAAATAATATTTTTTCTTTATTTCTAAGTGTGTAATCAATATATTATTTCTAATCATCTATATAACTGAACACGTTTAAAAGAAGAAAAAATATTTCTCATAATTTCATTGAAATATTTCAAATTCAGAACCCGAAGTATACGTGTATAACTATTAATAGTAACTTAATAATGAATCATGTAAATAAGGTTATAATTTATATTATAGAATAATTAATATAAATAAATTATAATTGAATAACATTCATAATAAATGTTAGAATTTAATTATTAATAATTTAAAAATGTTACGTTCAGGCGCAAAGCTCTGGTTTTTATCTACATTTTTATCTTAATACTTTAGAAAAATATAAAATATGTGGTATTACAGTAACAAAACATTATTCATGAAAATTTATTCCTGATGACAACACGGTGGGATACAAACAAATAGCTAATACGGCATAGGCAAATGGGCGAGACGCCTCTATAAATATTTTCTATTATATTATAAACCATTCAATAAATTTGAATTGTATACAGATTATAATTATAGTGCTTTTAACTTTAATTTAAACTTATTAATAATAAATATGAATAGAAAAATAAAAACTAGATGAGTCTGTGCAACGTAAACTTTGGGTTCATTCATTAAATATAAATCGTGAAAAATCACAAAGATACATATTTTGAGTATTACCGGATGTCCATAATATTGTTTAATGAACTTTTGAAATATATACGGGAATATAATATTACCAAGAAAATACGTCTTTTCGGAATGTAATTTCGGTGGAAGAGCGTTTGACAGTGACATTGAGGTGAGCGATATTTAAATATTTTTTTCTTATTCAAACTAAGAAAATAACATATAATTAAAACATAATATATATATAGTATAGGTACCACGTATATATTCTAAACTTAAATGGGTACATACAAATATAAAACCAATATTTGTTTAGCATTACATAAATATAAAGCCAGTCTTGTAAAGTACTTTAGTAAAAGTATTCCAAAAGTATTTTAAATACTGTAACATTTGTATAATGGTGATGATTACATTTTTATTAGTTTATTAAAATTTTTTTAAGTATGGGATCCCTAAAAATAAATGCTCCTGGTTAGGTTAGGTTAGGCTAACCTTTAGGCTAATCTCAAAGTGTCTTTGCCCTTTGGTGTGCAAGGCTGAGTGGCTGACCCTGATTAGGTATACTTATTATTAAAAAATCATTACATTTTGAACTGCATATTTTTCAACTGCTATTGTAAGAATAATACAGGCTGTAGCAGAAAGACCTGACAGATGAAATTAATTTTATTTTCATTAATATTAAAACATTTTCTTTTATAATTTATGGTCACTATTGCGCTACACTTATAATATAAAAAAAATATTTATATTTTTTAATACTGATAATAAAAGATTGGATTCTATTTAAATTTTTTCGAAAAAAATAAAATGGCCTATTTGGAAGTCTGATTAAGAATAATTTTGATACTAAAAAAAATTATAATAAAACATTTTAGAATTTTTTTTAAATACCAACATTATTTTGAGTAAATCAATTGAGAACTTAATATAACTTTTTTCAAAATATTATTTTTCGGGATTTCCTGACATGAGTATATTATTTCTTAAATTATTTAGTAAAAAGCAATTATTATTTTTCTTGATTTTCTGCCATTGAATTGAAATATTCAAAAAAAATTTTTATACCTACTGACTCCGTTAACATATTACCGAAAAACAAATTGACTTGTATTACCATTATAATCACAACTTGACAACTTGTTATGACATTGTGTTCTGTTTAAATTAGGTTGTTAAAAAATATATATTCTTCCTCAAATATGTCAGTTATGAATGAGAAGCTTTCATTAACGAAACCAAGTCAATACAAAAACTAAACAATACAATTGATAAAAAGTAATACTAAGACTAGTAGATATTTCAAATACAATGGATAATATGTACATAATAATAATTATGTAACAATCAGTGTACAATGCAAAATATTGGTATAAGCTAAAAATGTCAAATTTAATATGTTTAAATTATACATTTACTTGTATAATGCTTAGGTACTACCTATGTATTAAAACATACGTACATATTACGATCAATTTAAATGAACAATTAAAATGAACTTTTAAAATTTGTTACATATAAGTGATTCCCTATTTCTATATTTTTTTTGCAATTTTTAATATTGATTAAATTTATACAATTGGAAATTATTTTATTAAAATTACCATAATCTTATTAGACTTAATTATGTTTGTTAAACAGTCCACGAATCCATTGAATGTGGTACTTAACTTCTGTAAAAACTGCGATCGAATTAGTTGTATTTGGATCCTTGATACTTACTACTCCAGTTAAATAATAAGAATCAGAGTGGAGAAAGCATAATCCTGCACCGCTATCTCCCTTACTCACTCCTTGTCCTGAAACTTGAATATTTCAGGGCTTAAAGCAAATATTATAATACCGTTTACCGTTATATGGATATTAAACGTTATGATGGAATGACTGTTTAACGTTATATATAATTTTAACGTTATTCAACTTAATCGTTTAAACGTTTTAAAAATTTAAACGTTATGAAGCGTTTAGCGTTATCTGATGGATATAGCTTGTTTCCCACACAAAACAGAGTGATTGAAAAATATAATATTACAAAAATAACCATAATGTATATTTTACTGGTAGTTATAATTTTATAAATATTTTTTATTCTGGCAATTATAATATGTTTCAATCGTTTATCGTTTAGCGATATGTTATCCGTTAATCGTTTCAATCGTTTATCGCAGCGGTTCCCAACCTGTGCACTGCGGTGCCCAGAGGGCACCGCCAGCTTATTTCAGGGGCACCGCGGCTCGAGAGTGAAAAAAAAATATTAAATATGATATAGTATAATATAAAAAATATTTTAATAGCTGGAGCAATCGCTAAAATAAAGGAGAAATCAAATGAAACTACTAGTAGTCATTGCATACTTCATAGACATGCTCTAGCAATGAAAAATATTCCTCTTTGTCTAAAACAAATTGCAAGCTCGCATTAGCATTATTAACGAGATTTCTGAACATCTCAAACAACTGAAAAATTAATTTAATAAATATTTTCCTACAGATCGAGAGGTGTTTTTAAAAGACCGTGAATGGGTAGTTAATCCATTTTCAGTCTGTGGAAAACCCTCAAGCTTGTCTTCAATCGAATATGAGAGTTTGATCGATATTACTTCAGATTCAACATTTCAATCCAGCTTCAGTAGCAATTCTTATGTTGAATTTTGGCTAAATTTGAAAAATACAAGTTTTGATAATTTGAGTCAAAAAGCAATAACAATACTCTTACCTTTTGCTACCACATATTTATGTGAGACAGGATTTTCAGCCTATGCGGCTACTAAAACCAAATACCGGAACCGTCTTAATGTAGAACCTGACCTTCGTATCCAACTGTCAAAAATTGAACCAGATATTGCCAAACTTTCAAAAAATTAGCAGACACAAAACTCTCATTAATTTTTAACTTTTAAAGCAGTATTTTTTTTCTTTATTTTCAACCATAATATTGTAATTTGTTTTCAATATGTACAATAAAATTATTTAAATCGGTCAACAATGAAAACAAGTGTTCATTTTTATCATGTTTTTCATAATATTCACAGAGGGGCACCTAACTAAATTTGGAACAACAAAAGGGCACCGCCGACTAAAAAGGTTGGGAACCGCTGGTTTATCGTTTACTGGTACGTTAACTGTTATTCGTTTCAATCGTTTATCGTTTACTGGTACGTTAACTGTTATTTGTTTCAATCGTTAATTGTTTACCGATTTCAATCGTTTTTTGATATGTTTAACGGTATACTCATAACGTTATAAAAACGTTTTGAAGCCCTGAAATATAATACGGTAATGGAGATATATAACAGTTATGGAGTATTATTTTTATCCCGCGGCAACTTAGACCATTGGGAGAGGGGAGGGACTGTAAGTTTTAGAACGGTAGGTGAGTGTTACACGTGGGTGTATTTTGGCAGAATTTCGAATAGAGCACCCGTAGGTTTCTGCCATGCCCTGGAGTGGGGGATGGCGGCACTTGTTCTCCGGACACCGTGACTTGCCCGGAGAAAAATGCCACCCAGTGGTCGAGAATCGAAACTGCGACCGGCAGCGCCGCAGCCGACGCGTTAGACCGCTCGGCCACCTCGTCCCCCGGAGTCTAATTGGGTAGTAGGTAAAATATAGATATAAGATTTACTTATTAATTTATTACGTAATAATACACATTCCAAATAAAAGGGTCTTTTCAGGACCTATTTCAGAACTATTTCGTTGATAAAACAATATAAGAAATATATAGGTATAGTTTATTTTATGATTATTTAATAATACTTGAATTAATGAAATTTATGATCATAATGTAATATACTTTCGTCAAAATTCACGATCTGGACAAATTTCAATATCTGGATAATATATATAGTTCATTATGTAATAAGTGATATCACTATGTCAATGCGACATAAACATTTGATTATTGTCAGCTACGTAATGTACTATCAATCATGACAAAATAGATAGGTATCAGGTATGATATAAACATAACTAATATTGGTCGATAACGCGCACCCCTTTCGCACTTCAGCAAGAACTGTGATGTAAGCATAGACCTTATACTAATAGACGGAACATCCAGTGGGATGCGGGTGGGTGGGTGGTGCGGTTTGTGTTACAGTTGTAGTAAACCCAAAAGCTATAATATTGTTTTAAATAAAATAATATAGAATAAATAAATTATACATACAGTATAATTTATTTGTAGTAATGTAGGTATTGATACGGAATATAAAGTAAGCCTAAATAACAGGAAACGTAGGCCAGAGGTGAAAACAACAAGTTGTTATAGCTAGTCACACATTAATGAAATTCAGCAATATTAGGGATGTATTAATACCCACAGCTATAATATGATATTAAACAATATCATGTAGATATTATACATTTAGTATAATTTATAATAGGTAATGTAGGCATATAACGGGAAGTGTAGATCAGAGGTGAAAACAACAAGTTGTTTTACCTAGGTCCACAATAATGCAATTCGACATTACTAGGGAAGTAATATTAGAATATAGCTATCACGCCACTAGTACGTCACTGTTAGAACCCACATAAA
>NC_042495.1:100315468-100325551 GCF_005508785.2 Acyrthosiphon pisum | reverse complement strand
TGGCACGCGCCAATCTAATAAAAAAGAAAGAAAACAATAAACACTACTACGATAAAAACACACACGCGATTAATATACAGGTAGGGGACAAAGTCCTAATAAAAGAACATAACAAACGTAACACGTTAAGTAGGAATTGGACAGGTCCATACGAAGTACTCGCGGTACACGATAATGAAAATATTACTATTAATAAAGGTCGTAAGGGTTATCGTATACACATAAACAATGTTAAATTAAACATAAATACGGGTAGAGCGCCTACCATTACTTAGAAGATAGTCAGCCCTCGTCGTAGGTCTAACAAGCTTACGACAGTGCTTATAATTATCGTGTATTTGACTTTGTAATAATAAAGTGTTAAATTATTGTTATCTTTAAAAAGTCTAAAAGTGTTTATAATTATCACCTATCTTTCTCATCCACGACTCAAGACAACGACGAACGTGCGACGTCGTTAAATAATTATTGTATTAGTGTCCAACGTGTCCTGCACGGCGATCACTACACAGTGATATATATATATTATATACAGTAATATACAGAGTATTGTATCATCTAGTGCGCATGTTCGGTGTACGTTGTACTACCTTGATCAGGGCCGTCACGCTTGGACACCGGAACTACAACCACGTTCTGTCTATTAGTATAAGGTCTATGGATGTAAGCCGTTCTCACCACCAGAGATAATAATAATAATAGTACTATATAATATCGGGAAATGGATGACGTAATTTTGTGGTGAGAAAACCAGTGAGTTGCGTATAACTAAGTTGATAACAAAATTACCTATTTTGTCATGCCATCAATAGCGCGTTAGCGCAGCTAAACAGGATACTCACAATACGATTAACATAGAATAACCTTACATGCGTGGGTCGATTGAATTTCCTGGAACGTACGCCATAGAATTAGGAAATCACACTGTCTTGTCATCAGGAAGGGTAGACTCTATGTAATGAGAAATCTGAATTGACCATTTTCAGACGTGTTCTGTCAAATTTAGTACAAGCACCTTCACGCCAGAACACACTTTTGGTTAATCATTTCAAAAGTGATAAATAACATAGGGCAAATGTAAAAATGGTTGTCAGGATTCAGAATTATAAATAAATTGTAAAACACTTGATTGAAAACTAGAATTGTTTTTTTTTTTTTTTTTGAGTAACTAGTTATTAACGGTGCTTAAGCGTAGGTACCTAAACGAACACTATATTATAACACAATATAAACGGTGGTTCGTTTGCGGACACATGCGTTGTGTCCGGCGGTAACGGAGAAACGGCACAATTAATCACAGTAATGTATTTTAGAGTAAAGAGGAACTATAACAAATACAATACTGCTTTTATGAGTAAAACTAGTATAACAGAAAAACTTACATCACGGCATTAGACGTGACCTCGGAGTTCTTTGTCGAGTCCGAAAAAAGCGAATACGGGGGCGGAGGCCGGCCCGGTAAGCCGTACGACAGTGTAGCCATATTGCCGTAACGCCAAAAATATAGCTAACAATTTATACTTAAAATAATTCTGACCAACCGAATTTCGGCCCAAGGAAATATAGAGTAATCGTATTATATTTTCTGAAACACTAATCGTTCGTTGTTTGAAGTTTCCCAATATGAATAGAAGATAAACATTAAATTTAAAAGTTTTGAGTAATTAAATAAACATTTTAATAACAAGTTGAATATTGCTGTCATTATTTTACTCCACCTATCATCTTTACTTCAACATTATTTTTCTCCACCAAACCTAATATTATCCACCTCACTCCTTATTTACTTAACAATGTAATATACGTTTATTGACTGTTAATAAATTGTCGTCATATAATAATATTATAGTTAAAGAATTATTACATAATTATATCATAATTATTAGATTATAATTATAATTATCTATTTAGTATACAGTGTTCCAAATTTTATGTGACAACAGATTTCAGCATGACATATTTAAATTAGGAAAATATGGCCTAGGTATATGTGAACAAATTTTTGAATCATAATATTTATATAACTTAAATTAATTTGATATTAGGTAAATATTGTTTATTACCTATTAATTACTATGAGGAGGTTTGAGGGGTAACTTTTAAAATTCAAATGGAAACCTATATTTTTGAAATATAACTCGTGTATGGTTTATTTCTAATGAATTTCGACGAGTCGTTAATAAAAAATTAAAGAAGAATTAATATTTAGAAACTGGTTTTAATTTATAAAATGTCAATAGTGAATAATAATTAAAGTGTTTCTGTTATACGACTTGGGTACTCTAGGTGTTATGGTTATATAACACCTATCGGATTGTTAATTGATTACAGACTATAGTATATAGTATACTATAGTAGTCAGTTCAAAACGTTTATACGTATTATCATAAGATATTATGACCAATTGAAGATTATTTTATTTATGATGTTTTAAGACGTCCTCATACACCGACATTTGTATTTGCATAGCAAATTGTACGCTAAGCAGATCACGTTTATCTCGGTTGGTTTAAAAATTAGAGTGTATTGACTTCTTATAAAAGTCAAAGGTAAGATAAGTATCTAGGCGATCTCATGTATTTTCTTATTATACTTTAATTTTAAAGCAAGTTATGAGTACCTATTTTATGATGTACAAACAATTTATAATTTTAAAATACTCATAACTCGCTTTAAAATTGAAATATAATAAAACAAATTCTTCGGATTTCCTACATAATAATCTTACCTTTAAATGTCATAAGCAGTCAATTCACTCTAATTTTGAAACTAACAAAGCTAAACGTGTTCTGCTGAGCGTACAATTTGCTATGTTACACACTTGTAAGACGAAGACAACAAATGTTCCTCGTGATTAAATTTATTGATTTGAGGATCGATGAGTTTAGAATTTTAGATATTAATATGTAAGCCACACTGAGTACAATAGACTACTACAATAGACAAGGAACTCCTATGTAATTTATAGATGCAGCTCATCAGGGGATCTGCGAGAAGCGCAGCTAGCGCCCAAGCAGAAATTAATTAAGTTATACAATATATATACTTTCATGATAGATACATTTATTTATTTATATATAATGTCGGCCTAAGTTGCAAAGGGCGTATATCCAAAATTATAAATTTTTCAACACAGGAAAAAAAATGTTTAAACATTTCGTCAGCCTAAGTCCAAAATTTGAAAAGGTCGTATCTCCATCATTTATTTCAATGCTATTACAGTTCTTAAAAACCATAACATCGGAGATACGACAATTTCTAACCATTATTTTATGGAGGATAAAATTATTCAATTTCGGTTGTATCTTTATCGTATGATGCGGTTTTTTCTTTTTAATTTTAATCACCAATAGGCAATAATCCCGAAATAAAAAAAAAGTGGAGTTACGCCCATTGCGACTTGGGCTGACGACAATATTATATATAATTATCTACACTGAGAGCGCTAGCTGTACATCTTCCTATGGTAAGCAGCTGGCTTATGGGGAGACCTTTGAGCATCACTCTGAAGAGCTTGAAGCTCTACAAAAATAGGTTAGGGCCTGTTTTACAATCGTTGAACTAAGGTTAAAGCACCGAATTCGGCTGGTAAAATCAGTGGTTTAGGCTTAACCGAGGTTTAAACTATGATTGTAAAACAGGCCCTTAGTCAGCGCCAAATTTCTTAATAGATAAAGACATAGGCACTTAAAATTTATAAGCAAACTTTTTTTTTAGTAATGTTATGTTCTTTAAGTTAAGTTTGTTAAAAAAAAATAGTGATTTCATAATATTATAATGATTAAATATTTGTTTACCCAATGTAGAACCGGCACAAAACTTATCAACAGTCATAAATAATTCAAATCCATTTGTATACATATTCCGGCAAGTACTAAGGTCGATGTATGGTAAAGATGCTTCTAATAAAATAGGACTTGAAATTTCTTTTTCTGTTCTTCCCCAACCAACAATCTGCAAATTTATAAAACATTTGTATAATTTCGTCCAATTATAATTATCTATACAACTATTAATAAATTGTTATGTGAGTGTTGGGAATCAGTGGCGTCATTCGAGAGGGGGGGGGGTAGGAATTTGCCCCCTTGTCATTGCAGGCCGCTTTTACAGCAATTTTGGGCCGGGGAATGGCTAGTTTTGGGTCGTAAGCCCGCAAACATAATCCATGTCATTGCTAAATAAAATTTTACATTATTCGTGGCTCGTACTAATACGTAAATAATTAAAGGATATCTGTATCCTACTATTTCGAATCATTTTGGTATGCATATTATTAGAAATTAATTATTTTAATTATTAGATACTAATAGATTGTGTCCACCTATAATCGATTTTTGAACCATACAATGATATTATAATTTTATTGATTTTACATTGATATTTATTTTTTTTTTGTCCGTCATCACCTTTTAGGGCAGTAAAAATGCTCGATTTTCGACTTCAACATATTTTATGGTAGGAAAGTAAAACTAGTTTGCACCTTTTTTTGGGAAAAACTGATTAAAAGGAGACAAATTGTTGACTAAAAATTCTCATAATTTTTCAAATGAATGGGAAAAACCAAAAAAAAAAAAAGAAAAAAAGAAAAACAGAGATTATTTCCCAAAACTAGTTTTTTACAATGTCGATTTTGTTATTTAGTGTAACTTTAAAAAAATAAATATAAAACAATTAAATTTTTACCGAATGTTTATAATACCATTTTCTATTCACAATAATATTTTAAAATATTTTGATGCTATTTATAGGCAGAACACAATTTCGATTTTTACTGGTTTTTTTAAAATATTGTCAACAAAACTGTTTTTGCTTGGTTAAAAAACTTTAAAATCGAATACAAGGTTTTCATAAGTTGTTGTAAATTAAAAAAGAAGTTGAGCGTAAATCCACAATATTGTGTCTAGAGTTAGACATTAATTGATGTTCACCGTTAAATTAACAAATTTTCACCACATGTTTTTATTTTATTATTTTCTATACATGAAAATTAAAAATGGTTAAAATATTTTGACTCATTTTGATCTATTACATAACAGAAATTTTCATTTTTAGTTTTTTTTTTAAACAAATGACAATACAAGTCCCCCACCCCCAAATGAAAATGCCCGTCTATGACACTGCATTAATGAGCCACTTGTAACCTACTGTACAGCAAAGTGGTGCACACATGCCTACTTTTTTAGATATGTATTGTAACATGCCAATATTTATACATAATTTAGCAGAGAATTTTACAATATTTGCACTTTATATACAAATGAAAAATAATGGAGGGGTACAGTAAATAACTGTAACTATTATTAGTGCAATAATATTATTTAAATAATACTAAAAACAAACCTTTCCTTTGTCTCCATTTTCCACATTGTATTTACCATTCCAATCGATACAAACAGGTGAAACACCATTACTAAAAGAAACTCGATCTTGTAACACAATAATAGATATATCTTCAGCATAAAACCCATTAGCTCCATAATAAACTTCTTTCAGGTGAATCGTTTCCACCTGTATAATTGTTTAAATTTATATCATTTCATACCAATTATTTTTAGATTTTTGAATTATTATTAATAACTTACATTTATTATTTGAGTAAATTCATTGTCTATTATTGTAAAATTTCTATCATATTTTCCAACAGCAACTTTGTATAGACCACCCGTTATTGATATTTTCTTAGATAACATAGCTTTTTTCCAAAAACAATGAGCCGCTGAAAATTATATTTCTATAATTTCAATTCTTTTTTAAATACATCGTACAATGGTTTTACCAGAAATGACCAAATTTGGTGCAATAATTGATCCTCCACATATCAAGTCATAATTGGTTTTTTTTTTATTTAATTGATATATTCCAACATTCCAAGGTGCCGTACCAACAAGTGCTTTTTTACCATTCTTGATCAACACTTGGTTTATGATATATACTCTACCGCAATCTAAATAATATTTAAAAATAAATTTAAACAAGAATAATACGCAATAATATCTATAGAATAAACATAATAATGACAGCTTACTAATTTTCATCAAACGGTTGTGCATAAACAACAATTATTAAATATAGTTATAGTAAATTACTAATTATCTATCTAATTATATAAATGTGAAATTAAAATCTATTTACAGCCTAAACTCTGGAACTACATATCAGATCTTCTTTATTTTTTTTAACTAAAGAGTATTCACGGAGAAGGTTTACATGAAAGAACATTTTAGGAAAATCCACCGGAAAAGTAGGAAATCTGGATGTAAAAAATACAACAGTACCACCATCTATCCATCTATATAAATAAACTAAATAATAAAATAAAAATGTAATTTGTTGTTGCAGATTAAAATAATAATAGTGTATAATATACTGGTTGCTATTGGTTGGTAATATGTTTGGTGATTTGTATTATTATCTTTTGTCAATATATCTATATATATAAAACTGAAATCAAGCAAAAGATGAAGTCTTTGTTACGGTTTGGCTTCGAAACTTCTTATCCAATTGTCATGCAGTTATTTTTAAATGAAAGATTTAATCACAGAGAAGGTTTACAAGAAAGAATATTTTAAAATAATCCATCGGAAAGTAGGATATCTGGATTTTAAGAATACAGCAGTTGCGCCATCTGTCCAAAAAAAAAAGAAACTAAATAGTTGATAGTTTGATAGTAATTATTAAAATAATAATAAATTCGTTGCTATTGGTTAATCGGGCATGTTTGTTGATTTGTATTATTATTTTATATTTTTTTTTTATGATTTTTTCCTTTTATTGGTCACATTATGCCCACGAAAAGGAAATCAAACCTTGGCCGCTCAACAAATAGTGCCAAAAGGATGCCCTTATCTAGGAACGGATAAAAAAAAAGATTAAGACTTTGTATTAATCGATTATATTAATCAACCATAGGTGGAATACGACAAACTTGGTATAACTTTGATACTTTATAGTTAAATCATACACATGCGTTCAAACAACACGGGGTCCGCGATTTATCGCAGGTAGATTGTCTACCTGATAGTATAGTGCTGCGAATCAGAATTATTATTCCGGGCAACGGTAAAGTTAAGATAAATTTTGAACACCATACACCGAATATTAAATAACGATTTGAACAAAGTTTGAGTCATATAGCGTTGGTACATTTAACGGGCGACGAAACGCACGGGATCAGCTAGTATATATATATAAATGAATTTTTGTGGATATATTAGATCTCCTAGAAAAAAATAGGCTAATTTTAAAAGGGTTAAATTTGTTTTTTTTTTGTTCATTGGATTTTAGTACGGTTAGGTTGGGATAGGATTTTGTATTAACTGATTATAATATAATATTAATCCACCATAGGTGGAATTAAGTAAAAACGAAAATCTTGGTATAACATAAATACTTTAGAGTTAAATCATACACTTAGGTACAAACAGCACGAGGTCCGCGAACTACCGAACGTAGATTGAATACCTGATAATAGTATACTGCTGCGAATCAGAATTTTTATTCTGGGGCAGAACATTTAAGATAAAAATTGAACACCATACACCGATTATTAAATAATGAATTGAACAAAGTTTGAGTCATATAGAGTTGGTACATTTAACGGACAACGAACGTATAAGATATATAAATAAGATACTTATGTTTATATGTTAAAAATACAATTACTTGGATTGCATCTATACAGTTGCTTGTTCCACATCCCATTAGCCTGACAATTTAATTCAAGCGGAGTATCTTCTTGTGAAATTGGTGCAGTATAGAATGGCTTACATGATGTTTTTGCTATTGTATCAGGTATCGATAAATTTGAACAATTAGCATACTTACCATTATGACTACATTTAATATCTAAACTATCTGATATTAGAGATGGACACATTTCTATAATAGTAAATGAATTTTAATTAAACAATAAACATAATCATAATATTTTATACTTTACCTATTGTATTATTATATTTAAAAATAAGTAATTATTACGACATTTGAGTGACTATAGAAAACTTACTGAAACACAATTTCTCAGTATTCGATAACCATTTTCCTTTTCCTCGACAAAATCTAAAACCTACGGGATAAGCCTTATGATATCCATGTTCACACTTTTCAATAACAGTACGATGACGTTTAATTAATGTCCCATGAGATAAAATCTCATTAGAACCTTCATAAGAATATATAACTCCTTCGACAGTTGGTAAAACGCATGAATTCTCTGTGAACTGTCAAACCAAAATATTATTGAATTATTATTATTATTATTATAAATTTTTTTTTAAATTTTTTTTTTTAATTGATCCTTAAAGCCGGCATCTATGGCCATTAGCTGTTTGTAGGGTTGTATTGTGGTGGTGGTAGGTTTTGAAACGGTGTGTTGTTAGACATGAGTGTTTGTGTTTGGCAGAATTTTTAAGTGGGCACCCCTAGGTATCCACCATGCCAGGGTGGTGGATGGCGGTCTTTCTTTCCAGATACCGTGACTGCCCGAAGAGAAATGCAGCCCGTACCGACGTCAGTGCACATTGCACCCGACTCCTAAGTCAACTCGGCCACTCCGTTCCTCATATTAATTGTTAATAAAATATTTAAAAGAAATTATTGCTAAAAATAAATATTCTTTCTAAAGTATTAGAGTTTTGAAGCAGAAGAGTTCATTTAAAAATCAAGCTTATTCAAAAAATTTTAAATTTAAATTGATAACTGTAGATTGGTACCAGGGCTTGAAACCGGTACCCGATTTTTCCCAGTAACCGGTTACCATCACTACTTTTTGGACTGGTATGTGGTTTGGGGGTCGTTCTTTCGTATGGTTAGTGTATTCAGCCAAAGAATATGGAACACAATGCCGATATTGCGTATCATTTGGTTTAAAATCTATTGGTAAAGGAGGTCATGAACGTCCGAATTTTTTTGTTGAAACTGCGTTTAAAGATTGGAAAAAAGCACTTGAAAAGTTCAGAAAACATCAAACGAAAAATATCATAAAGATGCTGTGGAAGATGGTCAAAATTTCAAATTGGTTTACGAAAATAAAAAAATTACGTGATCACTATAATCGACAAGGGAAGAAAACAACAACAACTTGAAAATAGACAAAAATTGATTCCTATCATCCTAGCCATTTTGTTTTGCGGTAGACAGGGTATTGAAATGCGAGGTCATCGTGATGATGGTAATTTATTAATAGACATGCCAAAAGAAAACGATGGAAATTTCCGAGCGTTACTTCAATTTGCTATTGAAAGCGGTGATCATGCTTTGGACAATCATTTCAAAACTGCGAGTGCTAATGCAATGTACACAAGCCCTCGCATTCAAAATGAAATTATTGATACAGCAGGAAAGTTAATCACAGCCAATATTGTGCAACGAATTAACAAATCAAGATATTTTACTGTGATTGCCGACGAAAGCACTGATATAAGCGGCATAGAGCAATTTTCTATGTGTTTTCGATATGTCGATAAGTGTGATGGTGAATATGTAATTAGAGAAGACTTTGTATGCTTTGTTCCTGTAGTAGACGTTACCGGGAAAGGGCTTGCAAATACGTTATTAACTACAATGAAGGACATTGGTATAAACCTGGCTTATACGAGGGGTCAAGGTAAGCCTGAATATTTGACTATGTTTGTGATACTGTAGTTTTCTGGTTTATTTATTATGTTATTATTATTTTTTTTTAAACAAGGTTAGGATGGAGCACGTGCAATGAGCGGCAAATTCAACGGCTGTGCGGCCAAAGTACGAGAGTTGTATCCGGAAGCTATCTATGTTCACTGCGCAAATCATAACTTGAACTTAGCTATAACACATGCTTGCAAAATACCATCTATCCGAAACTGCATAGGAACAATAAAAGAACTTGTCAATTTATTCCGGCTTTCTAATAAAGCAGGTATAGTATTAAAAAAATATATAAAAGCACCATGCGAGAGTGCAAAACAAACGCGACTTTTAAAATTCTGCGAAACACGTTGGGTAGAACATTTGAATTCTCTGAGTTTGTTTCATGATGTTTACGAACATGTTTGCTCCAGGGCCGTAGCTAAGAATTTTCTATGGGGAGGGTTCAGTTCCATAGAT